>NC_029792.2:27810285-27811346 GCF_000816755.2 Arachis ipaensis
TTCAAGAGAGTTGGGTCCTATAACATCAAAGAACCCAAAATCTCAACATTTTTGCTCATGAAACTCGAAATCAAGGGCTGGAATTTCGAACAGTAAAACGTGGATTACCTCAAGATTGATTGTATGGGTTTTGTAGAGCTCTCCGCGGTGAACGCGTGGCCGCAAACGGAGCGGCAATCGGAGCTCTAGATCAAAAGTTATGGTGGTTTGAAGATCAAGTGAGAGAAGGAAGTTGAGAGAGTGTTCTTCCTCCTTCCATCTCAATTTTCAGCGTATTTTGGTGTTGTGTGAGGAGAGAGAGTGCTGAAAACTAGGGTTTTGGTTTAGTTATGTTGGGCCAAGGGCCCACTTGGGGTCCGGTTGGACCGGTTTGGCCCGTTCGGTCCAATCTTGGTCCGAATTCTATAAAATTGGTACCGAAATTCTCGTCTCAATTTCCTCTATCATATTAAGCCATAAAAATAACATTTTTGGCTTTCCAGAATAAATTCTCATTTATGGGTTAATTAGCCGTTAATTAACCGGATCTTACATTCTACCCACCTAATTGGGAATTTTGCCCACAAAATTCAAATTCAAATTCAATTACCTGAGAATAAGTGCGGATAATCCGTTCGCATCTCCGACTCAAGTTCCCAAGTGTGTTCCTCAACACCGCCCCGACTCCAAGCCACTTTGACTAATGAAACCTCTTTTCCACGCAACCGTTTGATACTAGTATCATCAATTCTGACTGGAGCCACTGGAAGCGTCAAATATTCTCTTAACTGAACCGATTCGGGTTCTAACACATGGCTAGCATCAGGAGTGTACTTTCAAAGCTGCGACACGTGAAATACGTCGTGCAAGTTTGAAAGATGGGGTGGTAGAGCCACCCGATACGCCACCGGCCCAATCCTCTCCAAGATCTGAAATGGACCAATGTATCGAGGATTCAACTTCTTTGCTGTAATCGCTCTACCTACTCCTGTGGTCGGAGTAACTTTCAGGAAAACATGATCTCCTGCCTCAAATTCCAAGGGCTTCCGCCTCTGATCGGCGTAACTCTTTTGGCGACTCTG
>NC_029792.2:27812318-27812895 GCF_000816755.2 Arachis ipaensis
CTGAAAGCTCTCCTCGCACTCAGGAGTCCAAACAAACGGAGTGTCTTTGCGAGTAAACTTTGTTAACGGCAAAGCTAATTGCGAAAAGCCTTTGATGAACCTTCGGTAATAGCCAGCTAAACCTAGAAAACTCCTTATCTCAGTTACTGTGGTTGGTTGCTTCCAATCCATCACAGCTTCTACCTTAGTTGGAACTACGGCTATTCCCTTCTTACTCACCACGTGACCCAAAAACTTCACCTCATCCTTCCAAAACTCACACTTAGACAGTTTCGCATAGAGTTTCTTCTCCTTTAGAATCTGCAACACGGTCCTCAGGTGTTCCGCATGCTCTTCTTCAGTCTTGGAGTAAATCAGTATGTCGTCAATGAAGACAACAACGAATTTATCCAAAAATGGACGGAATACTCTATTCATGTAATCCATGAATACTGCAGGAGCATTCGTCAACCCAAAGGACATTACAGTGTACTCGTAATGACCATAACGAGTCCTAAAAGCGGTCTTAGGGATATCCTCACCCCTTACCCTTATCTGGTGATAACCGGATCGCAAATCGATCTTGGAGAAAACCCCA
>NC_029792.2:27813677-27818240 GCF_000816755.2 Arachis ipaensis
TGATCATTCATTTTTCCCTTGCTTCACTCGCAAGTTACCACATTCACTAGCCCTTTTTCTCATGCTAGGCATATCATAATGATTTAAGACATAAGTGGTGAGATCGGAGGCTTAGAAGTATGAAATTTGGCTTTTAAAACTCAAAAATCAACTTTGGGATGAAAACAGGTCCACGCGTACGCGCACTCCACGCGCACGCGTGGATGGCGCTTTCTCGAAGAACGGCGCGTACGCACCAAGTGCGCCTATGCGCGAGGGGTCATTCTGCTAAAAATTTTCTAAGTTAAAAGCTGCAGAATTTACAGATTCAAACCCCAATCTTCCGACGGACATAACTTCCTCATTTTAAATTGTTTTTCACTCGTTCTTCAAACGGCATGGACATCCCGGATCCAATTTCATTTCTAAACAGATTTGGCACAAATCAGAGATCCGTAGTTCAGGTTATGTCCCGTCAAAGTATGCCCAAAAACCATGTTTTCATACAAAACCACAAGGTGCCATTTTCAAAACAAGCCACTTTCAACTCTTTTCAAAATCAATCAAACATGCCAATTTCAACCCTTCTCTTTGAAATCATTCAAAATGTACCAAAATCAACAACAAGCCATCCTCAACTCACACATTGACACTTTACCAAGGTTTCCAAAACCACGTCCAACCATTTTAACACTTCTCAATCAAATGGCTAAAGGACAAACACAATATCATGTCGTACATCCTTCCTCATCCCAATTTCCAATAATACCATTTCCAATTAACCATCATTATACATAATCAATATCATACTCACCATCAACATGGTACCACCCATCAATTCAACCTCAATCATCCATCAAGCATATATCACAACATGCATTTCTCATATTTCACACAATCAAGGCATCAATATTCATAATCACATACATGATCACATCATATATTTCAACCATTCAACAACACCAACAATTCAATGCCTATCTTAGGGCCTCTAGCCTAAGTATTTCCTACCACATTACATATTAGATACGGGAAACCAAAACCATACCTTAGCCGATTCCCCAAGCTCAACCGGAGCACTTCCAAACCACTTGTCCACAAGCTCTAAAGGTATCAACACCTCCAAGAACATATTTTATCACACAAAACCCTCTTCCAAGCTTTCCAAAATCACCAATCAAGCTCCAATATTCACATATACACAACCTAAGCCACAATCATCATACTCATACACAACATCTCAATACCCAAACATCATAGAACAATAAATTATGGGTTTTGGTTTAGTTATGTTGGGCCAAGGGCCCACTTTGGGTCCGGTTGGACCGGTTTGGCCCGTTCGGTCCAATCTTGGTCCGAATTCTATAAAATTGGTACCAAAATTCTCGTCTCAATTTCCTCTATCATATTAAGCCATAAAAATAACATTTTTGGCTTTCTAGAATAAATTCTCATTTATGGGTTAATTAGCCGTTAATTAACCGGATCTTACACCTACTCCACGAGATATTTCTAAGGCTGAAAAAAATCTTAGATAAAACAGTAGAACAACTACTAAGAGTATTGTCATTTTGGTCATCGCTTAGTCGCTTGGTCATCGCTTGGTCTCAATGTCGTCATCCTCTAAAGAGCAAAAAGTTAGACATTCCTTAATTATGTAACCTTCCGCTATAAGATTTTAAATATCTCAGGACCAATAACAAGAAGAGAAAATTAGTTAACCATAAAAAATAGACGAAACAAATAGATTCAATTAAAACTTGTGAGAGTGCCAAAATTTACTTTTTAATAGGATACATTCATCTGTATTGCACTAAACCCACAACCATTGCTTCTTCTGCAAGATGAATAACTAGCTGAACCATAATAGTGAAAAATGCTGGAGAGAATATCATTTCCATATGACATAGCATCAAAATAATTTGCTATCGTAATCTATCTAAATTCTCAAGGGATAGTGATTTACCTGAGACTTCTCTGAAATAGTTACACAGCTCGATAAGCACAAATGTAACCTCCTTAGGCAAGGATCTTCTAAGAGTAATTGGCAAAATATATTCCAGAAGAATATGTGAATCATGGCTCTTTAGACCGATTACCTTTCGTTTTTTAATATCGGCACATCTAGAAATATTTGAAGAGTAACTATCTAGGAAAGACCCACTCTTTAGAACACCTAGAAAATATCCTTGTCAGTATTTGTCATTCTAAAGCACGAGACATGTTATTTAGAAGAATTAGGATACGGATGGAGTTGTTCTCTGATTCCCATCAACTGCAAGTCCTTACAAGCTTTCAAGTTGTCTTTAATCCTTTGTTTGTCATCAAATACAGTAAAAAGCACATGATCACGAACATTTTTTTATGTGCATCATGTCAAGACAATGACGAATAAAATTATCCTTCCAATATGGTAAATCTCAAAATATACTTTTCTTTTTCCATTATAGTGGGTTATTACCATCATTGAGTGCATCCTGAGATTTTTTTGACTACTCTCAATTTGGGACAAAATCCTTTTCCCTGATGATGTCAGAAGTGGGCTTCTTAGTTCTATAAGGCCACCAAAAGAGTGTTTATTGTGTCTATACTTGTGGTCATCGGGTAACCACCGACGATGTCCTATAAAGCAATACTTCATGTCAAACTTTAACCTTCTGTAGACTATATCAAAGTTACATGATAGACAAGTAAAGCTCGTATGTGTATTCCACCCAGAGAGATTATCAAGACTTGAAAAATTACTAATAGTCTAAAATAATGCAGCATGTATACGAAATATTTTACCACAAATAGAATTGTAGACATGAACACCTCTCCATAATTCTTTCAACTCATTAATAAGTAGTTGTAAAAAAATATCATATTAATAAAATTTAGGAATATTTTTAAAACTTTGGCCAAACTTAAGGAACAAAAAGTATACTTTATTCTTAAAAAATCTATCATAAAATTTTAATTTTACAAATCAATCACATATAATTAGAATGATTTATCCTAAAAATAGATAATCAAATTAATTTAGTATTAATTAACTATTTCTAATCCTAATTTAAAGTAGTCAATCCTATACATTATATATGCTCCCTTAGTATATTACATGATTGTAAATTTTTATATTTGAGGCTTATATTTTTTTTTAACAATTGTTATGACTACTAAGTTATATTCTAATATTGAGTTTAATATATTATTAAATATAATTTTTTCTAAGTTTTTTTTCTTATATTCTTTTATCTTTTTATTTTATCTTAATTTCTTTGCAGGTACGATCTTATATATAAAGAATATCAAGGATTCAAGACAACGTCTAGACATAAAGTTTGGAAACTTAAAGTTAGGATATTTTGATACAGAAATATAGATATAGTTTGTGGATGTACAATAATCAATGTTAAAGATATAGAATAAACTTTTAGTTGTTTACAAAAAAAAATATGTACGCATATTTTTTCATAGGAATTAAAACGTTGATTTATTGCATACTAGACCTTTTTCTTTAGTTAATTCAACTATTTTGTGAATTATTTGTTATGTACTTTTGCTAGTATTTGCATGAGTAAAAATTAATAAATTGAGCTTACCAAATAAAGTTAAATATTTTAAACAATATTTTTCATTAAAAATACTTTAGATATAAATAAAAAATTAAATATTTTTTGTGCATCGCATAGATAGGGGTGGCAAGCGGGCCGTCCCACCCCCTTCTCGCCCCACCCTGTCCCACCAAAAGCCCGCCCTGTCTCGCCTATTGAGGCGGGTCTAAATTTTTACCCCGTCCCACCTAACGGCGGATTAGTAGGTTGGGGCTAAGCTCGCCAATTCTCTTTTTTTTTGAAAAAATTATTAAACCAATTCTTTAGAAAAATATATAATTTTACAAACATTTAAATAAACTTATAATTTCTAAATTCACAAATACTAAAGTCATTATAATTCTAAATATCTAATAAATATAATCATCAACTAAATTTTTTAAAACAAATAATAAAACTAACATTGTCCAAAACAAAACAAACATTGTCCAAAATATATAATTAAATATTGTTTAAGTCTCTAATCAATCAAATATAGTCTAAATTACAACTTAAAGTAAAATGAACAAACATTCCAAATACAAGCACAAAAGTAATGTTCCAAATTCAATTATCATCTTAAAGTCAAAAGTCTGCCCCCCACTTCGCCGAAACCCGCCAAATCCCATGGATTAGGCAGTGCAGGTTAGGTGGACTTTTTTTTATTATAGCAATCTCAAATTTTTAGTCCGATCCGTTTTTTTTAGCGAGTTACGTGAACCGGTTCGACGGATTCTGGCCCACCTCTATGCATGGGTAGATACACCAGTTGGTTTTAAGGCCCAAATAATCCTTAGGTTGTGTTTGTTTTTTTGGGACTGAAACTAAGATAATTAAAAAACTAGGACTGAGTATTATGTTTGGTGCCCATAGATTGAAACTAAAATTTTAGCCTCAGAATATAGAATTTCAATCCCTTTAATACCTGAGAACATAGAAGACTGAAATTTTAATAATATTTCTTTTAAAAAATACTCTAGTTTAACTTTTTAAATTCTAAATTTATCCC
>NC_029792.2:27818389-27832960 GCF_000816755.2 Arachis ipaensis
AATTAATAATTAATTATTTATTTTATTAAAAAATGTATATTATCATTGTATAAAAATTAAAAAGAACAAATCATTCAAAAATTGACGTCCTATTTTGTAGAGTTTTATGATATAAATCACAATCAAATTTTGATAAAAATACAATAAATAATATATACATTGGGAGCATCTCACATAAAGATAAAATAATATCTTCGATGCTTTCAAAACGTATATGGTAACAAAATTGATTTTCAAACGGAAAGGAACATTAATGAAATCGAAATATCATAAATTGCACCAATATTATTCCATCTCCACCACAAATTTTTGTAATACAAACATCCAATAATCATTATTATTATTATTAAACAATTAAACATGGGGTTGTGCCTTTTCTGGAGGCACTGACAGTGTTTTCGACACTTTATTTAGTGTGTGCTATGTTTTAATTGTTATTTTTTTAAGTTAATTATTATTATTTGACTGTTTATGCTTCAAATATTTAACTTTGGTTGCAAAAACTTTTAACCTTATTACCTTTCACTTCAAAGCAAATAGGGACGTGTGACTTTTTCTGGAGGCGCAGACAGTGTTTTGGACACTTTATTTAGTGGCTGCTAAATATTCAACTTGGATCGGTCGAGTGGTCAGCTCACTCGTCCACTTAACCAAGTGTCAGAAGTTTAAATCCTACTTGTAGAAAATACTGTGGATAACCAACAAAAATTAGTAGCTGCTAAATTTTATTTATTATTAATATTATTTGACTGTTTATGCTTCAAACCTTTAACATTGGTCGATTAAATTGTTGCAAAAGTTTTTAACTTTATTCCCTTTCACTTCAATCCAAATAGACAAATGAAAAGGCCTTAAAACTTTGTGATCTTGATGAAATAAAATAAACTCATATTTTGTACTTGATTTGATTTAAAAATTTTAATAAAATGGATTAAAGGCATGATAAAACCAGAAAGACAAATAAAGTATACATACATGGTTTTAAGAATATCAACTTGATAAAATTATATAAGCGCCAATTTGGTGTGCATGCATCATGACTCAGCATGCATTATTTGCCTAATTTTCTTTTTGTGTTTTGATTTATTATTATTTTTCAATTACTATTATTATTACAACTAACTGCTGCTCATGGAGAGGGAGAGAAAATTATTTATTTATTTAATTATTAATAATATGATAAAATCGTGCATGTTTACGTGTGATGATAAGCCATTTGAAATTTTGAAGTATTGTTTTATTGTTTAGGGACATGGAGCATATCCTGTTTATTTCAATTTTCAAAAAAGAATATATAAATAAATTACAAGTAGTTTGTCACTTTTCGTACCAAAACAACATAATATATAGTAGTTTTTATTTCCAATTAAACTGTTAAAATATATATACTTTTATTGTGAATGTTCGACTAACTAAACCTGATATAATACTTTAATTTTAACATATTAAAAATGTAAAATTTTTGTGAATTATAATTATCAAATACATACAATTTTTCAAATGACCATGCATTCACATAATGAGTATTAAAAAATGATTCATTTTTCTTGTTAATTAAATATTTGTATAAATTGTTATATAGTGCATGCAAGTTAATCTAAATATAATTATCGATCTCCCCTCTCCTTCCTTTAAAGTAAAATATCAATAACTCAAAATATATTTATTTATTTGTGACGACTGACGACTACTTCATGCCTCGTTTCTTTTTCTTTTCTTTCTTTATCATGTCATATATATCATGTATTCCGAGTTAACATTATAGAAATAAAATACAATTGTTGAATAGCTTGAACTAATTTTTTAATCAATTTAGCTCTTTATATCTTCAAGAGTTAAATATTACATTTTGATGTTTGAATGTCCCCAATATATATAGATCTATCTATCTGTGTGTGTGTGAGAGAGAAAAAAATTTATATTTTAAAAAACCATTGAGTGAGTCAATTTAGTATCTAAGTAATTATTAGTAATAAAAAATTATTATCTAATTAAATATAATAGTTGTTCATACTCTAACCCAAAACAAAGTCAGACCCAAAAAGAATAAGAGTTCACTCAGTAAAGCTGGCATCTTCTGAGGTCAGGTGCGACGAAGGTAATCCAACCCTGCTTATCTGAATAAGCAACTACTTCCTAAGATATCTCCTATTTATCTAGAAGGAAGATCTCAATAACTTATCTAAAAAAAGGAAACAGTTATCCACCATCAAAGGTGAAACTATTCTAAAAGGTGGTTATCTATTGGGTTTAAGTATGATTTTGGTCCCTAACGTAGAGGCCAAAAATTTATTTCGTCCCTCGCCTTTTTTTCGCAACAAAAAGGTCCCTTAGGTTCTGGTTTGTTTTAAAATCGTCCTTTGCCCCCAAAAATAAATTTTTAATACGAAAATGCCCTTGATGGTTGGTATTACTTCCCGCGAGATCAATTTTCCTTTCCCAAGCAACGCTTTGTCTGAGAACAGTGCTCCTGAGTGAAACGTTTGTGTGAAACGATTGTGCGAAACCCTTGGAAGGCCTTCCTACGACGTCCGGCGTTGGTAGCTTGAGAGAGGTTGCCGGAAAACTTCCTAGGTTGTTAACTTGGCTTCGTTCCAACAAAAATCCCTTGGCAAGGTAAGCATTATGTGAATGTAATTTATCGTTTCGTAATGTGGATTGTGCGAAGGTGTGTGGAAGGGTAGGGTTTGAACTGATTGTAGTTGTTGTTGTTCATAGTTGGTTGACTAACTCCCTGTGATGATTAATAGGGTTTTTCGGGAAGGAGATGGCGCTCTTCAACATGCGGGTGCACCATGGTGGGTTATTTGGATATGAAAATGGTGTGCTCAAGTACTTGAAGGGTCAATCAACAGTTGTGGAGGACATTGACGGCGATCGGTGGAGTGTGTTTGAGGCATACGAGGAACTGAGACAGCTTGGATACCTGAAATCCAACATTTCCACGTTATGGTACAAAGACCCAACTGAGGATGATTATGAGCGTCACTTGAAGCTGTTGGGAGGTGACACCGAGGCAATTGAAATGTGTACCATAGCAGGGAGGAGAGGGTTTGTTGATTTGTTTGTGGTGCATAAGGTTGAGGATGCCGAGGGATTTCCGGAGGTGGGTTTTCTGGACGTGGGGGGAGAAACGGTAGGTGGCCAGAATGAGAAACCCTTAGGTGGTGGTATGGATTTAGTGGTATTCGAAGGCAATGTAGATAACAGTGATGGAGCTAGGGTTGCTGGTCAACAAGAATGCCAAAATAAGGATGGTGGAGTGGAATTAGGCCAAGAGGGACATGAGGCGGTTAGTGATGATGTTAGCAGTGGCGAAGACAGTGATGACCCAACATACTTGCCATCTGATGAAGAGGAAAACAGTGTGGAAGACATCCACTTCACTGACAGTGATAAGGTGTACGACTATGAAAGTGGATTCGGTGAAGATAATGCTGTGCCAAATGAGGGTAATGTGGAGAAGGACAAAAAGGTTGTTACAAGTGATTTGGATGATGAGGATGCAGTTGACAGTGATGAATTGGAGCAGGACCATGTAATAGGGATAGATGCTGATGATGGGGAGGATCATGCTGAGGAGGGGGGCAGAGGTTTCCAATGCATAAGACACAAAAGGAGATGGAAAAGTACCAATGGAAGGTGGGGACATTGTATGAATCTCGGCAGGATTTCAAGGACACAGTGGCGGCCTATGCAGTCAACACAGCTAGGAACATTAAGTTCAAGAAGTGCGACTTGGTGAGGGTCCGAGCTGTTTGTCAGAAAGGCTGCCCATTTTGGTTATATGCACACAGGGTCGTTGAGGAGTCCACGTGGCAACTAAGAAGCATGAATCTCCAACATACCTGCATGCAGACACACCGAGTTGGGATTATGCACAGCAAATGGTTGGGTAGCCAGTTTAAGAAGAAAGTTGAATCCAACCCAAAGATCAAGGTGAAGGAGCTGGTTGCAAAGGCTCACAAAAAATGGAACCTAACCGTTACCAGGGCAATGGCAGCTAAGACAAAACAGGAGGCTTTGAGTCAGATACAGGGCGTCTTTAGGGAGCAGTACAAGTGAATAAACGACTACTGCCATGAACTCCTAAGAACAAACCCAGGTTCCACAGTGATTCTGAAGGTTATTAGATCACCAGATTTTGCTCAAGAGAGACAGAACGCAGAACTGATGTTTTCCAAAGAATGTATGTATGCTTTGATGCTTGCAAGAAAAGTTTTCAACATTGCAGAAGGTTCATTGGGCTGGACGGTTGCTTCTTGAAAACCCCCCAAGGTGGACAACTGTTGACTGCAGTCGAAAGAGACCCAAATGACCAGATTCTTCCAATTGCGTATGCGGTTGTGGAGGCGGAAACTAAAGACTCTTGGGTCTGGTTTCTGCGTCACCTGTCTGATGACTTAGGCCCACACAACCTTGCAAAGTGCACATTTATGTCTGATCAGCAAAAGGTAACTCACCATATATCAGCAATGCAACTTGTCCTTGTATACATTTATATATGAACTAATAGTTTGAAATCTTACCTTCTGTAAACAGGGCTTATTGCCGGCATTTGAAGAGGTCATTCCAGGGGTGGATAACAGGTTCTGTGTCAGGCATCTCTACAGCAACTTCAGGAAAAAGTTTTCTAGTTTAGAGCTAAAGAACAAGATGTGGAGGTGTGCTAAAGCAAGTCATTGGCAGAGCTGGGAGAAGGAGATGAAAAATTTGCGAGTTCTGAATGAGGGAGCATTTAGACATCTCAATGGCATTCCACCAAGGTTCTGGTCAAGATCCAGGTTTACCTTCCTATCTAAATGTGACAGTCTTGTTAATAACATGAGTGAGAGTTTCAATGCTGTGTTAGTAGAAGCAAGAGAGAAACCAATTGTGAGCATGTTAGAGGATATTAGGGTTTATATGATGACTAGATGGGCTGCAAATAGGGAAAGGGTTCTTAATTATCCAGGAAATATTATGCCAATGATTACCAAGAAATTAGAGAAACGGGCAAGCTTAGCTAGGGACTGGAGGCCTTACTAGTCATCTGCTAGCAACTACGAGGTTATGTGTGGTCTAGATAAGTATGTTGTGGATCTGGCTGCTGGTGAATGTTCTTGCAGGACTTGGCAAATGAGTGGGATTCCTTGTCCTCATGCCATCAGCTGCATCACCTTCAAGGGCCTTAATTTGGAATCATATGTGGCTGACTGCTACAAGAAGGAGGCCTACATCAAGTGCTACCAGGAGGTGATACACCCTGTAAACGGCCCAGAGCTATGGAAGAGGACTCAATATGATGATGTCATCCCACCTCCATACAGGAGGCCAAGCCACAGACCGATGAAGAAGAGGAAAAGAGGGGCTGCAGATGAAGACAATAGAAGCCAGACTCATCTGTCACGGAGGGGAGAAGTCCAGAGATGCTCCAACTGTGGTGGAGTTGGACACAAGAAGAGCGGCTGCAGCCAGCCTAAGAAGAGGGTAAGAGGGTCTGTGATATGCTATTCTAGGGTTCAACTACCATTATGATTGCCAACTATATAATTTTACTGCTATATGATATGTGTGTAACTTTCTATATGATTTTCATAACTATTGTAGGCCCAAAGTTCAACCAAAAGAGCTAAGAAGAATGCACCTAAGCTGGCACCTGGTCAGACAGCTTGGGGAGGGAGAAAGAGGAATACTGCACCATCACCAACCAATCTGTCAACATCCCATACCAGGAAAACTCCCACAAGGCCCAAGAAACATGAAGCCCGGCCCACCACAGAAGCACCTCAGCCCAAGAAAGCTTCCACCAAGCCCAAGAAAGCATCCACTCAGCCTAACATCCTGGCCCAGACCAAGAACAAGGCTGCATCTTCTGCAACCTCCACCAGCAACAAACAGCCTCCTAGCCAGCCATCTGTGAGGAAGAGGCCCTTTTCTGTGATTCAATGCAGTGCACCTCATCTACCCCTGCAGAAGCTGAGGTTGATGGCCAAGTTACTCCCATCTCAGTGGGGAAATCTTTAGCATTTGAGTGTGAAATCTTTTGTGACTCTTGTGTTAATGTTTTGCAAGCAGTGTTTTTAAATTTGGTATTGGCTATTTACATTAAGAACATTACCTTAGTTACATTGGTTTGAGTACTGTATTTTGGTATTAAGTGCCTGAGGACACTTGAAGTGTTGCTTCTCTGTTTTTTGGTACTAGGCATGTGGAGGCAAACACAAAATATTTGTGTATGTTTTAACTAGTCATCAAATGAAATATTCCATTACTAATTACTGAAATTTCAGATCTTCTATTGAATGCTTTTCTACTTTTCTCATAAACTACTTTTACATTACAAAATAACACAACTCCACCATTAAAGAAGGTGACAATTTGGGCAACATTAAACAACACTTTTCTTCATTAATTCAAACAGTTTCAAAGATGCTACAAACCTATACCACTGTAACATCACAGAATACCCTCAAACTCTACCCACACAACACAGGAAACCTCATAACATTCCCTACCAAATCATCTATAACCTAAATGCATTCCATTCGGGTGCTTCAAGTTGTAACGATTCTGCAGGAATAAGAACAAAAAGCCCACCCACCCAGCAAAACATAGAGCAGCCACAACCCAAAGCTTGGTCTCCAACTCCTTCAATCTTGCCTTTAATTTCGTTATCTTCCTCCTATTTCTTGCAAATTCAACCTCTTGCTGAACACCTCCAGGTTCCGGATCTGCCCATCTGAAGAAATCACACCCATCCTGAACCTAATAGGAGCCACAGAATCATATGAAGAAATCCCAAATTCTCAGACCCACATTAGCAAAATAGGAAGAACACTTTACCTCATAGTATACACAACCCCAAAATCTTCGTCCAGGGTTATCCTTCATCGATGATGTTCGCAAAATCGGCATCTCACCATGGCCACAGAGCAACTCCTTTGCATCTGAACGAAAACGTGAGGCTCTTGAGCTCTGGGAAGCCATGGACGCCATTGTCTCCTGAACCCTAGCCGTCGACCTTCAGCAGCAGCTCCCGTCGTTATTCCTCCCTCCCCTGCACTTCACATTCATTCAATTTCTTGATTTAATCCTTCTATTATTATTTATTTATATTAATTAACGTTTCCCATATCCGTTAAAACGGTTGTAAATAAACCTAACGACCACAGGGGTAAAATCGTCCGAGGGACAATTTTAAAACAAACCGGAACCTAAGGGACCTTTTTGTTGCGAAAAAAAGGCGAGGGACGAAATAAATTTTTGGCCTCTACGTTAGGGACAAAAATCATACTTAACCCTTATCTATTCTACTATAAATACACTGTCACTCTTAGGTATATTTCGGTCCCAATCTACTAAAAACTTGCTTAAACCCTTGTTAACTTAGGCATCAAAGTCTCTTGCAAGTATCACCCCCACCTCCTCACGAGGGACTCGGACAGCGGCACCTCAGCGCTAAAGGAAGTCGGACGTTGCCATATAGAAAGCCTCCTCACGTCTGGGCCCAATAAGCAACTCAGTTTCAGGTAACCCTCGGAACATTAGCACCGTTGCCGGGGACCTGGAAGTCTACACCCCACCATGGCGGACAAACGCACTGCCTCTGTGTTCGAGCCAGAACCTCACAACGATGACCAAGCATTTGCGCTACCCTCACCACGGGAGAGAACAAGCGCCCCCCATGGGGAAGGAACACCAGAAAATTCCCATCCATGACGAATCCACTCAGAAGTACATTCACCCGAGGTAGAGGAACCTCCCCATCCGATGGAGATATTAGGACTAGTGTAGGGACATCGCGGTCGATTGGAACAGCTCGAGCAGGAAGCTAAATGACACCAAGAATTAGAAAGAGAATTACAAAAGAAAGTACACTGATGGAGAGAGCTGGAGGAAAAGCTCTCAAAGTTAGAGGTCGAACTTCAAAATTGGAGCCATCAGACAGATCGGGAGGAAAGTCCTCTGGGAGGGGAGGATCCGTTCATTGAAGAGAACATGCGAGCCAGGGTTCCCAGAAACTTTAAAACCCTCGACATGGATCTCTATGATGGAACGACCACCCGAGACACCACCTTAGCAATTTTAAAATTCGGATGTATTTAGCTGATGCATCCGATGCGACGCGTTGCAAAGCCTTTCCAACAACACTGACCAAAGCCGCAATGAAGTGGATTGACAATTTACCACCCATGTCGATAACCTGCTTTGATGACTTGGAAAGGAAGTTCCTTACCCAATTTTCAATTCAGAATGACAAGGTCAAGCATGCTCCAAGCCTGCTGGGGTCAAACAAGAAGTCGGAGAAACCCTCCGAGATTATATGGAGAGATTCAACAAATCTTGTTTAGAAATACAAAATTTATCTTCTGAAGCAATAATAATGGGTTTGGTTAACAGCCTTAGAGAAGAGCCGTTCTCCCAATCAATATCTAAGCGACACCTGACTTTCTTGTACGAGTGGGTAGAGAAATATATCAACATGGAGGAGAATTCTTGACTTAGAGAACCAGCTCCAAGGCTAAACCCTTCTTACCAAGTTTGGGATAAGAAAAATGAGGCTAAGAAAAGGGAGGAGTACAACTCGAAAGAACCTCAAAGATACCACAACTACACCCTGCTCCGAGCATCTCTTGTTGATGTTTACAGGAAGATCTGTCACACTGAAAAGCTTCTACCTCCTTGCCCCATCAATCACAAAAAGGCTGGAAGCCGGTCAGAATATTGTGAATATCACAAGCTATATGGATATTCTACTAATGACTATTATGACTTAAAGAACGTCGTAGAAAAGTTGGCCAGGGAAGGTCGCTAGAAAGATACCTGGCCGAGAGGTTAGACGACCCCAGGAAAACGAAGAGAGATGACGATGACAGAGGACGACGAGACCGACCCCCACAACTCTTGAGAACATAATAAATGGAGGGTTTGCAGGAGGGGTAATCACCAAATCCTCGCGTAAAAGACATCTCAAAGAAGTATGTCAAGTCGTGGAAGATAATAAAACTCCCGACTTACCAACAATCTCATTTACCAAAGAAGATGCACAAGGAATGACACCGGGCCATGACGATTCTGTAGTAATTACAATGATTCTCACTAATGCCAATCTACATAGAACTTTGGAGAACCAAGGGAGTTCGACTGACATACTTTTGAGCCCACTTTTGATAAGCTCGGACTAGAAGAAAAGAATTTAAAGGCATATTCGGACAACTTTTTTAGTTTGGGGACACACAGATCTGATCCCTTGGATTCATCTCGTTATACACCACCTTTGGTAAAGGCACAAGTAGGGGTGGCAAAACGGGTTCAACCCGTCAGGGCCGACCCGCTAAACCCACTAAAAAGGCGGGTCGGGCTAGAATTTGGAGCCCTCCAAATTAAAAAAATCCGCCAAACCCGCACCGCCAAATTGGCGGGTTTTGGCGGGGCNNTATATTATAATTTGACTATTTTTTATTTGTATTTGATTTTTTAATTATTATTTTTAGTTAACTTTAATGAATTTTATTTTTCAAAAAGACTCAAGCGGGCTAGCCCGCCGATCCGCCAATCCACCATAAAGCGGGACGAGCTAGCATTTTGAGCCCATCTTAGTTAGCGGGGCAGGCCAGCCCGCTTTGCCACCCCTAGGCACAAGATCAAGAATGTTAAGCATTGACTACATTATAGTCGACGTCATATCTACTTAGAATGCCTTAATAGGTTAGACCACTTTAAATCGATTAGCGGCAGTTGTCTCTAATACCTCACATATGTATGAAGTTCCCAACTGCAGAAGGAATCGCTACCGTAAAAGAAGATCAGAAGGTAGCCAGAAAATATTACAACGAAAGCCTCAACTTAAGAGGCAGTATAAGTGGTAAAGAAGTTAATACTATTGAGCTCGCTGGTATCCGAGTTCGGGAAGAGCTACGTCCCCAACTTGAAGGAAAGATTGAAGGAAAGATAGAAAAGGTACAAATCGGAGATCAGGCAAAAAAGACAACGAGTATAGGGGCCAACCTAGAGGAAGGTCTAAAGGCAGAACTTGTTGATCTCTTATAAAGGAACTCCGACCTCTTCGCTTGAAAGCCTCCAATATGCCTGGTATAGACCTTGACCTCATGTCTCACAAGCTTGCCATTTATCCAGGCTCTCGACCTATTCAGCAAAAGTGGCAGAAGCTCGGTCCTAAAAGGACACAGATCATCGAAGAACAAGTGCAAGCCTTATTAGAAGTTGGGTTTATAAGAGAGGTAAAGTTTCCTTTGTAGATGGCTAATGTGATCCTTGTAAAAAAGTAGAATGAAAAATGAAAGATGTACGTCAATTACACCGACCTCAACAAAGCTTGCCCCAAGGCAAGAAAGTAAGAACTAAAGCACAGAGTTTGTTTCTTATAGCTTCCTAAGCTTGTTGAGTTCTTCTCCTTCATGGTTCTCATTTAGTAGTTTTTTTTCTCAGTTTTGTCTGTCTGAGTCTGATTGAAAAAGACAAACATGGTGAAGTTTGTAAGAAAAAGCCAATAAGAGGTAAAAGACAGTGAGTTAAACTTGGAGAAAAAGCCTTAAGATGTCTCAGTTTTCTTTGTACATCTTTTTGTTTTGTATCATAATCTTGTGGAAATTCCCTTACAAGTTGGGTTAGCACTTGGCTGTTGAAAGCTAGATTGAGGTCTAGTCAAATTTAGATTGGATTAGAATTTGGATTTGTCCTAGATAGGATTGGGTAGATCCTAGAGAAAGATGGGTGTATGTACCTTGTGAAAAAGATAGTGAAATTCCATCATAATTGTGATGGAGACTGGATGTAGGCTACATTACACTGAGTAGCTGAACCAGGATACTTCTGGGTGTCACTCTCTCTTCTCTGCTCTTTTATTGTTTTTGCAATTCAGGAGACAAAAAGGAAAGTATCTCCTAACTCAATAGGAGACAAAAACAAAAATATCTCCTAAGTTCTCTTGATTAAAAGCGAAAGTTAAACTCAACAGAAAAGGTAGCCAAGATTCAACCCCCCTTCTCTTAGCCACTGATAACCATCAAAGGATAACGAGACACTAAGGTTAAACTTGGTGAAAGTTTTCAAGCATCCAGTCTTGAATTTGAAAGTATCTAGACAATAGTCGCTGGTCTAAACTACAGTTTGTGTTGTGTTTGCTTTAACTCCTGCATAGAGATAGAATATGTGTAGGTGGGTTCATGGGTTGAGATTTTCTGATGGTTATGCTTTTAATTTGGATAAATATACAAATTTCGTTCAACGAAATATTATGGAGATGAAGAGACATGATTGCCACATCTTTGTAGAGTCATTGTTGCCATTACTTTTAGAGAACTACCCACCAACATTTGAAAATTCTTTACTAAGTTAAGTGAGTTCTTTAGAAAGTTGTGTTCCACTAAAATTATAATGGATGGTCTCTTAGTTATGGAGAAAAATATTTCTATCATCTGTGCAAGTCAAAGATAATATTTTTCCTAATGTGATAGAACACTTACCAGTTTACCTTCCATATGAAGCAAGAGTTTGCGAGCAGGTCTAATTTAGTTGAATGTATCCGTTTGAGAGATTAATTGGTTCATTTAAGAGAAATGTGAAGAACATAGCTCAAATTAAGGGTTCTATATATGATGCATTCTTAGCAAAAGAGACTTTTGCATTTTGCTCATTCTATTTTGAACCTCATGTACAATCACGAAGAAATCGAGTCAATAGGAATGATGACATAGAAGAGTCATCTTCGGTACAACCCAATTTATCAATCTTTGTTTAAGACGGTATTGCAATGAGGGCAAGCACTGATTGTTCCTCGGATGAGAAGGAAACACTAGTTGTCTACTTGCACGTCTTTCTTAATTGTGATGAAGTTTTAGACTTTGTCAAGTAAGTAATCTCATTTTACTTGTTAGGTTATTTGACTTAAATATTATGTTGTTTCTACCATGTATTATATAATACGACAATTGTTTTGTTTAATAGGTTATTCTATGAGACAAATCTTGATGTGGTCCTTAATTAATTTTCAAGTTGGTTCAAGAACTACGTATGGGATAACCTATATGACACAATAAACTTCGATCTAGTTCCATTTAGTTAGGTTCCAATAAATAAAGTTATGAGCTATATAATTTACGATGTAAATAGATATACATTTCATCCTTATTGGTGGACAATAGAAAAAAAAAACGCTGGAGTGTGGGAGTGAGGCAATGCAAATAGTGGTCAAGGTGATCGGTATGGTGGTATTGCACCACATACTCCAATTAGAATATTTTTATCATGTTACCTACAAAGTTTTTTTTGGTTCAGATACGAATGGTTTGATATGTGTCCATGAAACACAAAAACATAAAGATTACAACATAATCGAGGTAAATGGCACCAAGAAGTCAAATTGAATATGATGGACAAGAAACTCAAGAATTATTCCAAGTTGGCAACCCACTCTTAGCTTTCTAGGACAGTGCTTGAAACTGATGCTCCAATCAATCTAGTTTTCCTATAGCGGATGATGAAGTGATTGAGCTTTAATCGGAAATTCCATGCAAGTTGTAGAAGAAGTAGTGGAAGGGGTTAAATGATGATAAAGATGAATTTGATGATGATGATGATGTTAGCTCTGAAAATAGTGATGGTAACCTCTATCTTTCGGAATTAGATTAGGATAATAGTTTATATTCATGTATTTTTAAACTTTAATTTTTAAAAGTATCTAATTCATTGCTTATATTTATGTTCATGTATATCACTTTTGTTAGCTTGATAATTTATTGATTATTGTTTATATTAACTATCAAACAATAGTGGTTGGTTGTGGGCAAGGTAATAGTCGTGGTCAAGGAAGGGGGTAAAAAACGATGACCTTTGGTACTCTTGAAGTTACATTCTTATCACCGTCTGTCTCAGATCCTCCCAGACCCACTGCATCATTAGCAAAATCCACCTCACACTTCCTGGTGATCACCTCTTTGCCTACACCAGATGTGACTCCACCTTGCCACAAACGACTTCACAACATGTAAACTCTTTATAGGCATCTGCAACAGAGCAAAACAACATGAAGCCAATGCCACTCGACAGATCCAATGGATAATAAATTTTATACGTGCCTTTGTTATTATTTCAATTCATTGTCTTTTATGATATTTCATGATATATATCATAATTATTGACATTTTTGTTTGTTGTTTAGTTTTATTCCCCATACTACAACAACTTAGGCCATAATGGATGTCATTAAATAGATGTATGTTATGGCATAGTCGAGTTACAGAAAAGATACCTTGGGAGGTTAGAGACAAGTGGTTTGAGAAGTGGAAGGTAAAATTAAACTTAATCACATTTTAATTACATTATGATCTTTATTTTAGTTTTACTGGTTATTAATGATCAATGTTTTCTGTATAAGAGACTTCAATTTGGATCACGAGCCCCACATTTTTTCCAGAAGACATTCAACTATTGCATGTGTCAACGTCTTCAGTAGATGCTTAAGGATGTCTGCCAAGGCAAGAAAGAGACCATACAGTGGTTGCATTGCGATACTTGAGGCACTACTTTGAGACTAATGCTAGCTTCAAGCG
The DNA here is from genome assembly GCF_000816755.2 of Arachis ipaensis. Classification (NCBI taxonomy): domain Eukaryota; kingdom Viridiplantae; phylum Streptophyta; class Magnoliopsida; order Fabales; family Fabaceae; genus Arachis; species Arachis ipaensis. The sequence continues at coordinate 27,831,943 of NC_029792.2, forward strand.
TTGCCAAACAACGAATATGGCAAATATGGCATTGGCAAGAGGTGACTTGTTCCATTGTAGAGACTTGGCAATCATCGTATCCATAAAAAGGAAGACAAATAATAATTAGTTTTGATTTTATTGATATCATCATTGTATTTATACTTGTCTTCATTTGTGCTTGACTATATGCTGACAAAAGGAGGATGGATCGCGAGCCGACTTACACTGAGGTGTTCAGGCATCTCCACACTAGGAAGGAGAAGAAAGCTCTATAAATGGATGAGCGATCCAAGTGTTTATATGTGAGTCTCAATCATTTTAATAGTTACTTTAAATAATATTAATTTCAACTGTGGTAACCAAATCTCTTTTTTTAGTGCATATGACAAGTATACAGAAATCTTGGAGATTCGACCCAGAAATCCGAGTAGAGTGCATAGGAAGGCGATGGATCAATTATTGCTACTATGGTGGATCCAAATGTGCTATGGCTAGAGATGGTTAGACAACCATACAAGATCATCATTTATGGACATGGATTTTTCTTACCAACACACTTTAATATGGTCCTCTAGTGGCATCCTCCACAACTACAAATGTATCTTCGCCTTCTCAGAAGACCATCACTGAATTGCATGAGCGGATCCGCAGTCTCACACAAAGTTTAGAGGATCAAGGTCGGTAATACCACGAAGTTGAGGACTGCATCTGTGACTTGCTCACTCGCTTTGATGAGCGTGAGTCATTGTTTATAGAGGATAAATAAACCATTTCAAAAACTTGTGCAGAAGTCTTGTGGAACTGAGAGGAAATCCCAAAATAAGGGAGGAGATGACTGCATACTATGAGCATATGTGAGCCGGATTGAGCTCTATGGGCAGGGGGTTGTCATCAACAACGATGCCATCATACCATCTACGTGGCCTTATAGTACATCTTAGTCGATTGTTCATTGCATCATTTATTTCATTTGATAATTTTTCATAATTGTACTACTAATATTTTTATTTATTACTTTAATAAAAATAAAAATATT
>NC_029792.2:27833102-27839814 GCF_000816755.2 Arachis ipaensis
TTTGATAAGAAGAAAAATTTAAAAATAAATTTGAAAATATATATTTTGTTTAAAATTTTAGTTTTTTTTAATGCTTTTCTTTATCGTCGTTTTTTTTTTAATTATCCGACGATAACAAATGCATGAAATCGCCAAATAGCTAGCCCTTTTTCGTCGAATTTTTACGACAATAATATTAACTGTGTTAGTATTTGATACTCAAAATTTTTTTATCATCGTATTTTTATTTAAAATCTAATAGTACTAACCGAATTTCTTATAGTGACATACATATTTGTTGCAAACTATAACCCATTTTTATTGTATTTGCAAATGCATGTTTATTTGTGTAAACAAAACATGTTTATTTGTCTATATAAATCGTGTTTACTATTTGTCCGAGACTATTGGTCTTGGTTTTTCTATTTACAATTGCATGTTTTATCTTTCATTCATTCATGGAATAATTTTCATTCTATTAAACTACTCTCCCACCTTAACTCATGACAACAATAAAAAAAGCACCAATCCATAAATTCAGTTCAACAGAATTATTTCGATTAAAATTTCAGCCTATATATTTTAACTTTACCTTTGTAATTTTTTCAATCAAAAATACAAAACACAACATTCTTTATCTTTGCTACTTTTTAAGTTTTATTATGGTATCAAAGCTCGATTTTGAGTTCTGCTGACATCCATGAATAAACTAACTAATTCAGATCTTAAAACTCCTTCAACTCCCTTCCCACAATGAATAATCCTTCTTCTATTAATGATGTCATTGTCCCCTTACCTCCCTACTCTGTCCTAGGTCAAGGAGAAAGGGCACACTAGGACTTCATCAAGAGTGCACACTAGCAACTTCATCAAGAGCCTCTTTTGGGCCTTTCATTAGCCCAACACTCTTCTCTCATGACACTTCTAAGAAAGGTTGAAGCTCATCTTCCAGATTACAAAACTAGAAACAACCACTTTTCCAATAAAAAAACCCGTCCTTCAAACTAACTTGGGCTTTTGCCAAGTCCAACTACTCATTATCTTTGTTCTTTTGGTACTTTTTCTATTGTTAATAATTTTTTAAATCGAAATTCATTTTTGAATACTTGGATCATTGATGTTGGTATCACAGATCACATTGCATCAAATTTGTCTTGGTTCATTTCTTACACACAAATTTTTTCTATTATTGTCCATTTACTAAATGACTCTCAAATTACTGTTTTTTTATAAAAGAATTGTTCAATTGTCACCATCCTTATTTATTCATGTTATTTATTTACCTTATTTTAATTTTAATTTTAATATTATCTCCACCTCAAAAATCACTTCTGCATTCAAATGTGTACTCACTGCTTTATCTTTTTTTTGCACTCTACGGCCAACAATTTGGGGATGATTGATTTGAGCAGAATGAGAGAGGGATTGTATGTCTTTGAACCCAATTTCGGTAAAAATTCACCCATTACATATTTCATAAATTTCATCCAATCCCTACCTATTATACCTTCAAATATATGACATTTTCATTTAGGGCATCTTTCTGGAAAAAAACTCAATCATTTACGTAAATATTTTCCTTTTATTTCTATGCATCATGATGAGGCTTGTGACATTTGTCATCTTTCTAAGCAAAGAAAACTTCCATTTTCTCAAAATTTTAACAAAGTTAATGCAAGTTTTGATTTATTACATTTTAATATTTGGGGTCCGTTTTGACAAAATTCTATTCATAATGATAAATATTTTTTTACTATTGTTGATGATTTTAGTGGATTATTTTATTAAAATCAAAAGGAGAAGTGAAAAATTATGTAAAGAATTTTATTAATTTAATTGAAACACGATTCAACTCTAAAGTCAAAGTTGTCCATTCCGATAATGGACCATAATTCATTTTACATGATTTCTTTTGCTTCAAAGGACATTATTCATCAACGTAGTTGTGTTGAAACTCCTCAACAAAATGAAAGGGTAAAATGAAAGCATAAACATATTTTGAATATAGCTCGTGCTCTTATGTTTCAATCTAATTTACCATCATTTTTTGGTCTTATGCTATTAAACTTGATATTTATTTGCTTAATAGAGTTCCATCATCTGTAGTTAATTTTAAAACACCATTTGAGATTTTATTTAATTGTCCACCAAATTATCATGACCTTAAAATTTTTGGATACTTATGTTTTATTTCTACACTAATGGCAAATAGATCAAAATTTGATCAAAGAGCCAAAAAGATTGTATTTATTGGTTTTCAACATAGTTTTAAAGGATATATTATTTATGTTTTAGAAGATAAAAGAACTGAGATTTCTAAAAATGTAATTTTTTATGAAATGATATTGCCATTAGTCACAAAAAATGTCAAATTTCATACACATAGTCCAACATTGCCAAACACACCTTCTCAAAAAGAAGACTCAGTTAGTTTTCCAATTGGACCCTCACCCTTACCTATTGACCCACTTCCATCTAATTCTTTCTTTTCTCTAACAACCTCTTCTTATTTCTCACTGCCGTGTCCTAACCAACTTGAACCCATGCCCACCGAATCTATTTCAAGTCATACACCCTTCCCTCCTTCCGCAATAGACACTAGTCTACCATCACCTCTTCATCCCACGTCACCTTTCTCATCACCTGAGCAATCCCGTCCTCGTCATTCTGACTGACCTCACCGACCTCTAGCATATCTCTCTGATTACTTGTGCAATTCCTCTTTCATCTCTACAAATCTCTCTCCCTCAAAGTACCGATATCCTCTATCTTCAGTCATGTCTTTTTCTTCACTTTCATCTTCTCATCATAAGTTTCTTTTATCTCTATATTCTGATGTTGAGCTAAAGTCTTTTGAGGATGCCAATCAACACTCTAATTGGTGTAGTGCTATGAAAGATGAGCTGGATGCTCTTGAGTTAAACAAAACTTGGCATCTTATTGATTGCCCTGCAGGTGTTAAGCTGGTTGGCTGTAAATGGGTCTATTGCATCAAACGCAAGCTTGATGGTTCAGTTGATCAATATAAGGCATGCCTTGTGGCTAAAGGATTCACTCAGACTGAAGGTGTTGATTTCTTGAAAATCTTTTTCCCTATTGTCAAGCCTAGCATCATTAGATTGGTTTTGGCATTGGCCTCTTTGAAGCATTGGCCCATACATCAGTTGGATATCAATAATACTTTCTTGTATGTAGATCTTTCTGAAGATGTTTATATGACTCTGCTACCAGGGTTACATCTCCTCGACCGAATCAATGTTGTAAGCTGCTGAAGTCATTGTATAGTTTACAACAATCTAGTCATATGTGGTATGACAAACTTTCTCATCTTTTTCTATCTCATGAATATTAGCAGACCTTATCTGATTATAGTCTATTTGTTAAATTCACTGATGCTCAAATTTCTATCCTTCTGATCTATGTTGACGATATTATTCTCACTCGTAATTCCATTTCTGAACTTGCTGCCATTAAATCTATTTTGCACCAACACTTTTAAATTAAAGACTTGGATCCATTAAAATATTATTTGGGTATTGAGGTTGTTCAATCAGCGAAGGAAATTTGCTTATCTCAGAGAAAATACTATCTTGATCTTTTGGAGGATTTTAGTTTATTAGATGCTAAACCCACCTCTATTCCAATGGAAAGTGTCACAGGATTATATCAAGATAATAATCTCCTGCTATCTGACCCTTTCGCTTATCACCATTTGGTTGGGCATCTTATCTATCTCACCACTATCCAACCAGACATCATGGATGTCACTCAACAATTAAGTCAATTTATGGCATCTCCTACTGAATCTCATCTTCAAGCTGCCAAGCGTGTGTTACGATATTTGAAAACTAACTCCGACAAAGGACTTTTTTCCAAGAGAATCAGAAATTCAGCTTCTCGACTTTAGTGACTCTGATTGTGTCAGATGTCCCGTCACTCGGCGATCTTTAACAGGCTATTATTTCTTCTTGGGCAGCTCTTAATCTCTTGGAAGACCAGGAAACAAACCACTGTTGTCCGCTCATCCACTGAAGTAGAATATCGTGCACTTGCCAACACAACTTGTGAACTTCAATGGATACTAAATGTGTTACAATTTTTACGCATATCTCCTATCCACCCACCAATTTTATATTGTGATAACCAGAGTGCCCTTCATATTGCTGCTAATCCAATTTTTCATGAACGGACCAAATATTTAGAGGTTGATTGTCACTTGGTTTGACAGAAAGCTCAAACTGGAGTGATGAAACTTCTCTCCATTCCCTCCTCTGTGCAGCTAGCTGACATCTTCACCAAGTCTTTGTCTCTTCAATCCTTCTATCTTAATCTCAATAAATTCGGGGTTCTTAACATCTTTCATCCTCTAGCTTGCGGGGCGTATTAAGCTACTCTTCCACCTTAGTTCATGACAACAACAAAGAAGTCTCACATCAGCCCATAAATTCAACTCAACAAAATTATTTCGATTACAATATTAGCCTATATATTTAACTTTATCTTTATAATTTTTTCAATCAAAAAATACAAAACACAACCTTCTTTATCTTTGCGTATTCTTTATGTACTCTTTAAGTTTTATTACATTCAATTGAAAAAAAAATATAAAAATATTTAAAAATAAAAAAAAGAAAAAAAAGTAAGAAAAAATAAAAAGAAAAATCATAAATAAAGAACGGGATTGAGAAACATGTATTATATTCCTAAATTACTCTTTTTTAATATATCTATTTAAAAAAAATTATCAATACTAAAATTTGTAACTAAGACATGCTATAAAAGAAATACTTGATAAGTTGCTATATATGTTGATTATATTCCACATTTGTTATTGTTTTATATATTGAATTTAATTATGTTACGTGTAAATTAAAATTAGTCATTAAAATTTGTTATGAGTATAGAATGCATATTAAAATATAAAATGTACATTAAAAATAAACTAAACAACACATATATTTATATTTATATGGTAACTAATTTTAGTTGCTAATTTTAGTGTACGAATAACATTTTTTTATTAAATTTTACTTACTCACTCGCTCCTTAAAGCTTCTAAATTTTTCATTCTATATTGTTTCCTTTTTTTATTGGTTATTTTTATTCATTTTTTAACTCAATGACTTGATTTTAGATGGATGTGTTATTATATTTGTGATACAACAAAATACGAAAGAATTTTGCTAGCGAATCAAAAAGGATATAGCCAACAACAAGCCAACAAGTATATTTAAATTATATTATAGATGAGAGCCGCGGCGGTGCAGATGCATCAGGACGGTGGGCGACGGTGTCGACGAAAGAAGGACGGCGATGAGACGCTTAAAAGAGGTCGCACAACGCGATGAAAGACGCGACGGTGTTGAAAATACATAGAGACGTTAGATTTGAGGAGAGAGAGATTTGACTGTTTTCAAATAAATAGAAAAAAATTAAGTTTTTTATGGACTGTTTTTATTGTGTATTATAAATGTTATTAAAATAAATGTAGAAAGAATTTTTTTAAATTTTTATTTATTTATAAAATTTAAATTTTAATAGAATTGACTTATATTGTCTTATAAAAAAATTGTTTTTCTATACTTTTTCAATATGAAAAGTAAACTAAGCCTTTCATTGATCAGTCATCCCCTTTTGTTTTTAATAATTTGTATTACATCATACTCCACGATTATGACAATAATAAAGTCTTAGTTTGAATAAAATACACGACTCGCTTACTTATTTCAACAAATGCTTATTCTTCCGACGATCAACATTTTCTATTTTTTTAAAAATATTTTTACTAACAAATAACTTCAATTTTAAATTTTAAGGGAACTTCTTATGAATAAAAAATTATAAAAAACAAAATTTAAAGTTTTCAGTGATATTAAATATACAAAAATTCAATTTAATTATAGAATTGTTCTACTTTAAGATATTTGTTTTCATTTTTTGTAAAATCGAATTCTACATCACATCCTCATTATTTTCAACTTAAAAAAATTGAACCAAATTCATGAATTATTGGAATTTTTTCAGAATTCTTTAACCCAAAGATTACCCATATTAAATCATTAAAAAATAAAATACTTGAATGCGAAAGCGTACCTGAATTCATAAATATAAATCATGATTGGAAGAGTCTGAATTTTGTGGTTCTTTCGATCTTCCTCAACCAAAGTCTTCTGTATTTCTAGGTGGTTGAATTGCAACTTCTCTGATGGAAAAAGAGTTGCTAAGGTGGTTTTTTTATATTGGGGACCGAAACCCTGAAATCATTATTTATATTTGAGTATGACACACATTAAACTGTAAAACCCAAATAAAATAGTATCTAAAGTCCAAAAAATAATATATCTAAAATCCAAAAGATAAATTATCTAAAGAACAAAAAAAAATCTGATTTTATTCTCATTTAATTTCAAATAATAATTATGACTTATTCAATTTAGTATTTACATTTTTACTCTTTTATTGACATTTTTATTTTATATAATTAAATAATAATGTTGATTTTCTTATATAATGGTAATAGTATAATAACTATTTTTTCTATTTCAGTATCTGTTTTTGTATATATATTGTTATTACGGACAACGCTCAGCTTATGATTCCCTTAAACCATAGTTAAAATTTTTTTTCTTTTAATTAGCATCTCTCTCAGATTGAAATTTTGGACATTTTTAAAGTCCTAATATCTCCTTTTATTGTATAAGTATTCTTAGATTTTTCTAACAAATGTGTTTAA
>NC_029792.2:27839820-27840394 GCF_000816755.2 Arachis ipaensis
TATAGTCAATACATGGAAATTATTAAAGCTTAATTAACCCCTCTATAGTTTGATTCTTCAACAAATATTTTGACAAATGATAAGCCAACTTAAATATAAATAAGATAATAACCTTGTGCCCTTGTCAATTTTAGGCGTTTAAGTCAATAGCTTATCAAAGCAATTCATATAATTTCTTCTTCCTATCATAAAGAGGGTAGGCACCTTATAACTTATATTATGATTTTGAAAGTCTTCATAACTTAGAAGGGTAGCACCGAATTCATGCCAACATGATGCAAGCAAGTACATCATTGCGAACTAATATATTTTTTTTTTTATCTCCAATTCTTTACTCTGACATACTAGCTAGTTGTCGCTGTGGAAGTTATCAGAATTATATTATTGACTTTTTTCCCATTAAGTAATTTATCTATTTTTAATTTATTTTTGATGATGCTATGGGGATGGTTATTGCTTAGTACTATCAATCTTTTTTAACATATAATTGATACAAATTAAGGTCAGGTAGGACTGTAGGAGTAATAAAAAAATTTGAATAAGACAAATGTTGTGGAATCCAAGCACAAGATTA
>NC_029792.2:27840491-27844280 GCF_000816755.2 Arachis ipaensis
TAAACTTATTATAACATTTAATGAAAATTATTTATACTAAATTTTATAACAATTGAACATCAATAAATATGTAACTAAAGAATTTTTATTTATTCATGTATATTTTGAAAAAAATATATCATGTTGATCTTTTAGAACTTAAATGGTATAACAAACAATTTTAAATTAACATAAGATTTCTTAAAAATGATTTATAGCATATGAACTTCTAATACAGTTATTGAAATTTTAAAAAGTTATATGAACAAGTGATTAAATGGTATAACATTTACTTAAATTAATATTGGTATCTATTGATTCTAACTTTATGGTATTGGTACAAGAGTGACAGCCTAAATTAAAGAACTAGATAAAATAGATTAGTTGGATATAAAAAATGAAATTATAAATATATAATAATGCCTCTAAAATTGGAAGTTTTGTCCTTAATTGTGAAATTGTCATTAAAATAAAGCCTACACTTCTGGGCCCATAAAGAGTCCACAGTCAGGACAGGTCCAAGCCCAATACCAACTATAACCTTCCTTGAAAGCTATTTCAATTTGCACGGCAAGGCTTGGTTGAGTGGCATATATAAATGCCTTGCTTAAAAAGTACACTGGGTTCAAATTTTAGTTTGAGGCTAGGAAGTGGTTATAGAATCTATGGGGAGGAAAAGCGGGGTGTGTGTGTGTGTTAGGGTGTAACTTATTCCCCAAAAAAACCGTAAAGAAGGCCAAAAAGCGGGAAAAATGACAATCGTCTTCAAAAATTACATTACTACTACCGAATTTTTCCATCACATTTACATTGAAAGAGCAAGTGAGGATGCTAAAGGCATCATAGTTTGATAAGATATACAAAAGCCAAGGGAAACCACACAGAAGCTTTCTGGTTTCAATAACCTAAAAAAATGATAAGTATATATTTATTTTTAATTTACCTTTTATTACCCAACGTTTCCAGCATATATAGTATGATTAAGCGACGGGTTCAATGATGCAGTACATGATCCAAAAATAACATTGCCAGCATGGATTGAATACTATATAACTCACCAATCAAGGCGATGCAGTAGACATCTCCAGGCAGAGCATCAAATCTGCAAGTTGTACACCAAAAAAAAAGAAAAAAAAAAAGTTATTTCAGTTTTTGAGTATAAATAATAGGTGAAATTCAAATCAATTTAGGTTAATTAAATGGTTCGCTCATTCGTCCACTTAAGTATTCAAGGCTCAAACTATTAAACAAAATTCAGATCTACAATAAATTAATGTTTAATCTTTTGGATTAAAAGACATTATAAAGAGAAAAAAATACTAATACGTAAGTAAAATTCAGTAAAAAAAATTAAAACTAAAAAATAATAATAATAAGAGTAAATACTATTTTCGATCCCTATTCATTTGTTTGATGGACTTTCCACTCCCTAAGAAATCTAAAAATTCAAATCGGTCTCTATCTATTTTGATATATGTACGTTCCAGTTCCTATCTACTTTGATTAAATGCTATTTCCGATCCCTAACCAGGGACTGGAACGTACATATATCAAAGTAGATAGAGACCGATTTGGGTGTTTAGATTTCTTAAGGGGTGGAAAGTACTCTATCGGACAAATGGTTAGAGACCAAAAAGGGTATTTACTCTAATAATAATAATAAGTCAAAAAAGTAATGTTTTTAAAGAAAAAATTACATTATAACAAATAAATTATCCATTGTGAGGCACTTAAATTGCATATAGTAAAGACGAATTGCATTACAAATACAAAACCATTACAATTTTATGACACACATTTTATTTTATTTCCATGTTGTCTCCGCATGTATGGAGAACATATGCTAAACCCATCTTATTGCAATACCAAATCACAAGCACCAAATAAATAAACTCAACCCCAAATACAAAATAGAAAACACATCCTCAATTACATCAACACCAACACCTTTTCCTAGGACTATAAAGATGTCTCTCCTTAACTATTAGGCACCTTGACATACCCCACATGTGTGGAATTTGCCACTTTAGTAAGTGTTTGTAGATCATAAGCTATCCAACACAATGAATTCTCCCTATGATAGAAATACCCAACACACTTGCAATCCTTGGTACACTTGTTCCCACAATTGCTCTCACTTACCTTATCCCCAACATTGTACTTGGTCATGTAATGCTCAACACCTTCAATCTTATAGTAGTGGAAATCACTAGCCTTGCATGAAGTCACACTCTTAGCAATGCAATCTTTGCTCCAACCAAAAATACCATTCTCCAAAGGACAACCAACACATTGGTTATTTTCACATAACCCTAAATTCCCACACCTACTTGGCAATTGACACTCACTTTCTTCATCAGAATCTCTATCAAACAATGTGTATGTCTCTTTCCAAACCCCATCACGCACATCAAGGAAATAAGTGTATAACCTAATGTTGCCATCAATTTCAAGCCTAAGGTATGTCAATGTGCTATTATTAACCGGCAAAGCAATAACCCTAGTGCCACTACTAGAAGGATTTGCCACATAGTAGTCAAATCCAAGGCTGAAACTTTCTGGATCGGATACAAGTGTCACGTTTTTCAATGACCCTTTTTCGGAAAAGAAAAAATTTTTAGTTGAAAGGAGGCCATAGATAATAGGCTTAGGAGAATTTTTGCTCTTGTAGTATAGGGCTAGCCCATTGGGCTGAAGTACAAAGCTATAGGGCCCATTAACATTTTCCTTCTCTGAAAGCCTACTAACCAATTTTGATGGGCCTTGAGCCCTTAGAGACTGGCCCACTAAGAGTGTATCCGTTGGGTAATCAAAACTTTGCCAAACAAATTTGCCTTTGGAATCAATTAGCACCATGTTACCATTTGGTAGCAACCTAAAGGCAACAACATCCTTGTTGGTTGTGTTGGTTTGCCATGCAATTCTTCCGTTGGCCTCGGCCAACACAAGGTTCCCGTCGGCTCCTAGGGCGAAAGTGGCACCCTCGCCGACAGGGTTGCCTCTGTTGGCCTCCCAGACCCATCGGAAAAGCTGCTCCGATCGCTGGAGGCCAACGCGAAGCGCTAGGGTAAAAGCATTTGGGGTGGTGTTATAGAAACCAACTTGGAAAGGAGAGGAGAATATGCTTATCATTCGGTAATTGGCACCATACTCTACAATGTAAGGGCCAAACTCACCTGAGTTTACATACTTGAATGTCTCATTTTTAGGAACAAGAGCATTGACTATAGAGAATGATAAGAACAAAAGTGTAAGAAGGAAGGTTTTGGGGTATGGCAAAGAAGAAACCATTGTTTTGGTTTGTGTGGGTTTATTTGCCTTTCTAGTTTATTTATTTATATACATGCAATGAAGATTGAATATTGTGGTTTGGTCAATGTTTTCAACTCAATTATTATATAGAATTCGAGTAGTTGGATCTAGATCATATCTATAAATGCCGCAATGTTAAAATAAAATATGTATTGATGATGATGATGATGATGACTGATGAGGATGGATGCCAACTGTCTAAAATCCCTTAAAATTGTTTTCCTTTTTCTTTTTTTTATGTCATTTTTGAGGTACAAATTTCGTACACTCTTCTTTATCGGATGAGGATGCATGTAGTTCTAAGTTGATGGCTATTGTTTAAGTATTTTAAGACTCTTGCTTGTATTTGTCTAAAATCTTTCATGATCAATCCTCTCAGTAAGCAATGAAATAAATCATCATCTCTTCTTCAACAAGCATTTTATTTCAATTTAATACTTCATTTGATTTAAAATATTTGTTGAAAAAAGAGATAAAGAAAGTGATGTTTTAATTTAG
>NC_029792.2:27844364-27844688 GCF_000816755.2 Arachis ipaensis
TCAGATAATATTAATTTTTTTTCTTCAAATAATACATTATGATAATTGAATAAGTATTAATTAAACATATTTATTTATTTAAAAATTTTAGACGTTTTTCTTTAATTAAGAAATGTATGACCATGGTGGTGAAGTCAATTAAAAAAAACAAATACTATGGGCCAAGATTTGAATTGCCTATTGTTTTACGGAGTTTGTGTCGGATAAGAACATGCAACTAAGCTTACACCTTTTATGAATGAAATTTAGCTTTCTCTCGAAACAAATAAAAAGAAAAAAAATTACAAATTTGATATATATAGATAATCTTATATTTTAATTATT
>NC_029792.2:27846583-27847628 GCF_000816755.2 Arachis ipaensis
ACATAACATGATTAACATGATGGAAATATTAATGGGATATTATTAAATCAGTAAAAATAATAATTCTTCACCCTTATTATTTGAAAAATATTCCTTGAAAAAGTTTGATTAAAGGAGAATTGTCATGTCGTACATTAAAAACATTTATGGGGTAATTGATTTAATAATTAATTTTTAAGATGTATATAACATAACATGATGGAAATATTAATGGGATATTATTAAATCAGTAAAAATAATAATTCTTCACCCTTATTATTTGAAAAATATTCCTTGAAAAAGTTTGATTAAAGGAGAATTGTCATGTCGTACATTAAAAACTATGTGGACATTTATGGGGGCAATGACTTTTCACATTGAATTTTGATCCTTTAAATTTTAAATTTGTATTTTAGAGGATAAAGTGTGATCTTCTATTCTTAAATAATTTTTTTTTCATATTTATTTTTGGTTCTACCTATAAAATAAACGATAAAAAATCACACTTTACTCTCTAAAATAAAATTCAAACTTTAAAAAATTCAAATCCTTTGACATTAGGTCAATTAATTGTATACAACTCACTAGTCCTAATAAAATTCTAATAGCCTAATAAAATCGTCATTAAAGTAGATAAGAAAAATATAATTAGATAACTCAAATAGTAATATTCACTAAAATTACTATATCAATATAGTAGATATAATTAATATATTTAATAATATTATAATAAAATATATAAGAGAGAAAATAATATAAAAAAAAAAGAGTATAAAAGAGAATATTATTTTATTACTTATATATGTTTATTTAGATTGATACTTCTCCTATTTATACACACAAATTATCATCACTTTTCAACTTTTATTAAATTCATTCTTTCTTGAGAATGAATATTGAGAAGGTTAATCTAAATAGTCATCCACATCTTATCACAACAAAAAGGACGTTATTTGCTCCAACAATCACCAGTTTATTTCTCCAACTCCAAAACATGATCAAGACCTCACTAGTCACTATCGTTAGGGTTTAATTTTTTTTTTTTAAAAAAAGAAAAATTAGATTT
>NC_029792.2:27847689-27851357 GCF_000816755.2 Arachis ipaensis
TGAATAAAAGTATTTTAACTAAAAAAAAAATTACTTTTTTAACTTAAAAGAACCCATTCAAACTAATACTGTTCATAGACCAAAAATTCATTAATAACTCAAATTGGACACTATATATTCGGGATATGATACAACTAAAAAAAAGAAACTGATTGCACTCGAAATATGATATAACTGCAAAATTATAGAAAAATCGGATGTTGAGTTATGAGCATAAAGAATTTAATGTCAATATACTCGAAATACGTATATAATTATTTAAGAGTCTTTGCACTCTAGATAACTACATAAAAAAAATTCTATATAAAATTTTTTTTGACCCAACCATTAATCACACTATATTTATCTTACTATTATCTATTCTTCTTCTCCTTCCTTCTCATGCAAATGTCTAATAACAAGTGTAACTCACCTGAAATATTGTGTATTTGTTGTCTTAGTTCTCTAAATACGCTAAAAAATATCATCTTGAGCAACATAAAAAAATAAGTTCATAAGAGGTTGATGAGAATAAATAATTTAATTTCATTTAAGTGCTCTAACTACTTAGAAGTTCAAATATCCTAATATAACAACTGATTAATTAAAACAAGTTAAACTAATACGTCGTTATTTTAAGGGATTAAGTACTTTTTTCGTCCCTAAAATCTGAGGTCAAAATTAAAATCGTCCCCGACCTTTTTTTCTTATTAAAATCATCATCAATGTTATAAATCATTTTAAAATCATCCTTTTTACAAAAAATAATAATGCTTTGACGATTTTACCCTTAAAACAAAAATAAAAAACCTCTTCTCCACTAACTCCCTCTGTCCCCTACATCTTCATCATCATCTCTCTCTCTCTCTCTCTCTCCACCACCACCCACCACTACCACCACCAATTATCCTTAAATCTTTCCACTTGAAAACAAAACTATACTCAAACCTCAACAATCTCCAACAAAGAAAGTGAGGGCTTAGGGATGTGATGGGAAGTACAACGAGGAGGAAAGCCGCCGCTGCTGCCACTGGCTCACCGGAGAGGGAGAGAGAGAGAGAGAAAGAAGGTATGCGATAGAAGGAGGGGTCATTGCCGCTGTTGCTGCTGGTTCATCGCGGTTGCCGCTGGTTCGTCGCTTTTGCCGTTGGAGCCTACCAAGTGTGAGTGTTATTCCGGTGATACCAAGTTCTGCCTGAGACGATGCCAGTAGTCGAAGCCATCAAACTCTTCCACACTCCATCGAACTAATTTTGCCACCGCTTAACCGTTTGTGATTCTCACTTCAAAATTGAATTGTTGTTATCATTTGTTGTTGTTGTTTAGATGAGGGGGTGGCTGACATTGTGATAGATAAAGAGTTATAATTGGTGTTAGAGTTAAGGGTAGTAGGTGTTATGGTAGTGGTGATGTTAGAGATGAGAAAGAGAGAGAGAGAAAGAGATCTGCGTTGATGCAGGGGTGGTGCACGAAATTGTGATGTCCAGGCTCGAACTATTCCTAGCATGTGAGCAACTTGGTACGCGTAATCGTGATTACACATTCATAATTTGTCACAACTTCGATACAACTAACCAGCAAGTGCACTGGGTCGTCCAAGTAATACCTTACGTGAGTAAGGGTCGAATCCCACAGAGATTGTTGGTATGAAGCAAGCTATGGTCACCTTGTAAATCTCAGTCAGGCAGACATAAAGTGATAATGGTGTTTTCGAATATTATATAATAAAATAGAAATAAGAGAAATAAGATGAATTGAATAGAAAACAGTAGTACTTTGCATTAATCTTTGAGGAACAGCAGAGCTCCACACCTTAATCTATGGAGTGTAGAAACTCTACCGTTGAAAATACATAAATAAAAGGTCCAGGCATGGCCGAGATGGCCAGCCCCCTAAAACGTGATCAAAGGATCATAAGGTAATCCAAAGATGCCTAATACAATAGTAAGAGGCCCTATTTATAATAAACTAGCTACTAGGATTTACAGAAGTAAGTAATTGATGCATAAATCCACTTCCGGGGCCCACTTGGTGTGTGTTTGGGCTAAGCTTGAGTGTTGCACGTGCAGAGGCCATTTGTGGAGTTGAACGTCAGTTTTTGTGCCAGTTTGGGCGTTCAACTCTGGTTTTGGATCCTTTTCTGGCGCTGGACGCCAGATTTGGGCAGAGAGCTGGCGTTGAACGCCAGTTTACGTCGTCTATTCTTGGCCAAAGTATGGACTATTATATATTTCTGGAAAGCCCTGGATGTCTACTTTCCAACGCAATTGGAAGCGCTCCATTTCGATTTCTGTATCTCCAGAAAATCCACTTTGAGTGCAGGGAGGTCAGAATCCAACAGCATCAGCAGTCCTTTTTCAACCTCTGTTGCTCGCCCTCGAGCAATAAACAAAAGAATAGAAGAAGAAGAAGAAGAAATATGGAGAGGGAGATGGAGATGTGGTTTCGGCCAAGTAGGGTGTAGAAGGGTGTGTTTGTGTGAATTTGATGAAGAATGGAGGGCTTTATATAGGGAAGGGAGGGAGGGTTAAGGTTCGGCCATATGGGTGGGTTTGGGTAGAAAATTGGTTTTGAATTTTGAAGGTAGGTGGAGTTTGTGAGGTGGGTTTATGGGGAAGAGTGGATGGATGTGAGTGGTGAAGAGGTGATGGGGAAGAGAGTTTGAGGTGATTGGTGAAGGATTTTTGGGGAAGAGTGTTTATGGGGTTGTGTGAAAGAGAGTGGTGAGAAGAAGTGAGTGGAGGTAGGTGGGGATCCTGTGGGGTCCACAGATTCTGAGTGGATCCTGTGGGGTCCACAGATCCTGAGTAGATCCTGTGGGGTCCACAGATCCTGAGGTGTTCAAGGAATTACATCCCTGCACCCATTAGGCATGTAAAAATGCCCTTGTACACAACTCTGGGCGTTCAGCGCCAGGTTGGTGGCCATTTTGGGCGTTCAGTGCCCATTTGTGTGCCATTTCTGGCGTTGAACGCCAGAACCATGCCTGTTCTGGCGTTCAGCGCCCAGAAGCTGCCCATTTTGGGCGTTCAGCGCCAGCACCATGCTCTGTTCTGGCGCTGAACGCCAGACAGATGCTCCTCCAGGGTGTGATTTTTCTTCTGCTATTTTTTTGATTCCGTTTTCAATTTTTGTATTTATTTTGTGACTCCTCATGATCATGAACCTAAGAAAACATGAAAAACAATAAAAATAAGAATTAGATAAACATTGGGTTGCCTCCCAACAAGCGCTTCTTTAATGTCAATAGCTTGACAGTGGGCTCTCATGGAGCCTCACAGATGTGCAGAGCTTTGTTGAGACTCTCCAACACCAAACTTAGAGTTTGACTGTAGGGGCTCTGGTTGACTCTGCTTGGAGAGAAGCTTTTTCTGCTTCCTCTCCATGGTTGCAGAGGGAAATCCTTGAGTTTTAAACACAAGGGAGTCCTCATTCCATTGAAGGACTATTTCACCTCTGTCAACATCAATCACAGCTCTTGCTGTGGCCAGAAAGGTCTTCCTAGGATGATGAATTCATCCTCTTCCTTTCCAGTATCCAGGACTATGAAAACAGTAGGTATGTAAAGGCCCTCAACCCTTACTAATACATCTTCTACTTGTTCATAAGCCTGTCTTCTTGAGCTGTCTGCCATCTCTAGTGAGATTTTAGCAGCTTGCACCCCATAGATTCCCAGTTTCTCTATTACA
>NC_029792.2:27855572-27865004 GCF_000816755.2 Arachis ipaensis
TTTCAGTGATCCTCTTACTCAGCTGGCCCACTTGTGCTTCCAAATTTCTAATGGAAGACCTTGTTTCATTCATGAAACTTATAGTGGCCTTGGATAGATCAGAGACTAAGTTTGCTAAATTAGAAGTATTTTGTTCAGAGTTCTCTGTCTGTTGCTGAGTGGATGATGGAAAAGGTTTATTATTGTTAAACCTGTTTCTTCCACCATTATTAGAGCCTTGTTGAGGCTTTTGATCCTTCCATGAGAAATTTGGATGATTTCTCCATGATGAGTTATAGGTGGNAAGAATTCAGTTAAGAACTGAAAAGGATCTTCAGATGGAAGTCCATGAAACTTGCAGTTCTGCTGCATCAGAGAAACTAATTGAGGTTTCAGCTCAAAATTGTTTGCTCCAATGGCAGGAATGGAGATGCTTCTTCCATGTAAATTAGAATTTGGTGTAGTAAAGTCACCAAGCATTCTCCTTGCATTGTTGTTGGGTTCGGCTGCCATTTCCTTTACTTGTTCGAAATTTTCAATCAAGTTGTCTCTGGATTGTTGTAATTTAGCTTCTCTTAGTTTCCTTTCAGGTTCTGGATCAGCTTCAACAAGAATGCCTTTTTCTCTGTCCCTGCTCATAAGAAAGAGAAGAGAACAAGAAAAGAAGAGGAATCCTCTATGTCACAGTAAAGAGGTTCCTTATTGTTTAATAGAAGAAAAGAAGAAGAAATTCGAACACAGATAGAAGAGGGGGTTCGAATTTGGTGATGATGTGAGGAAGAGATGTTAGTTAATGAATGAATAAATAGAATAAGATGAGAGAGAAGGAGGAAATTTTCGAAAATAATTTTTGAAAAAGAGTTAGTGATTTTTGAAAATGGTTTTTGAAAAAATGTTAGTAATTTTCGAAAATTCAAATAAAATAAAATGATTAGTTAATTAAAAAGAAATTTTGAAAAAGAGGGGAGATATTTTCGAAAATTCTAGAGAGAGAGTTAGTTAGGTAGTTTTGAAAAAGATAAGAAACAAACAAAAAGTTAGTTAGTTAGTTGAAACAAATTTTGAAAAGATAAGAAGTTAGGAGGTTAGAAAAGATATTTTGAAATCATATTTTTGAAAAAGATAAGATAAGAAGATATTTTTGAAAAGATATGATAGTAATTAGTTTTGAAAAAGATTTGATTTTTAAAATCACAATTAATGACTTGATTCACAAGAAATCACAAGATATGATTCTAGAATTTAAAGTTTGAATCTTTCTTAACAAGCAAGTAACAACTTCAAATTTTTGAATCAAAACATTAATTGTTATTGTTATTTTCGAAAATTATGATATAAAACTAAGAAAAAGATTTTTGAAAAATATTTTTGAAATTTTCGAAAATAACAAAGAAAAAAATGAAAAAGATTTGATTTTTGAAAAAGATAGGATTTTTAAAATGAAATTTGATTTGACTCATGAAAACAACTAGATTTTAAAAATTTTTGAAAAAGTCAAATCAAAATTTCGAAATTTTAAGAGAGAAAAAGGGAAAGATATTTTTTTGATTTTTGAATTTTTATGATGAGAGAGAAAAACAAAAAAAATATGCAATGCATGAAATTTTTTAGATCAAAACAATGAGTGCATGCAAGAATGCTATAAATGTCAAGATGAACACCAAGAACACTTTGAATGTCAAGATGAACACCAAGAACATATTTTTGAAAAATTTTTGATGCAAAGAAAACATGTAAGACACCAAACATAGAAATCTTTCATGTTTAGACTCTAAGAAACGAAAAATGCACATGTAAAAGAAGAAAAGACACAAAACATGAAAACATCAAGATCAAACAAGAAGACTTACCAAGAACAACTTGAAGATCATGAAGAACACTATGAATGTATGATATTTTCGAAAAATGCAAGATGCATATGCAAGTGACACCAAACTTATGATATGACTCAAGACTCAAACAAGAGTACTTTGCATTAATCTTTGAGGAACAGCAGAGCTCCACACCTTAATCTATGGAGTGTAGAAACTCTACCGTTGAAAATACATAAATGAAAGGTCCAGGCATGGCCGAGATGGCCAGCCCCCTAAAACGTGATCAAAGGATCATAAGGTAATCCAAAGATGCCTAATACAATAGTAAGAGGCCCTATTTATAATAAACTAGCTACTAGGGTTTACAGAAGTAAGTAATTGATGCATAAATCCACTTCCGGGGCTCACTTGGTGTGTGTTTGGGCTGAGCTTGAGTGTTACACGTGCAGAGGCCATTTGTGGAGTTGAACGCCAGTTTTTGTGCCAGTTTGGGCGTTCAACTCTGGTTTTGGATCCTTTTCTGGCGCTGGACGCCAGATTTGGGCAGAGAGCTGGTGTTGAACGCCAGTTTACGTCGTCTATTCTTGGCCAAAGTATGGACTATTATATATTTCTGGAAAGCCCTGGATGTCTACTTTCTAACTCAATTGGAAGCGCGCCATTTCGATTTCTGTATCTCCAGAAAATCCACTTTGAGTGTAGGGAGGTCAGAATCTAACAGCATCAGTAGTCCTTTTTCAACCTCTGAATCTGATTTTTGCTCAAGTCCCTCAATTTCAGCCAGAAAATACCTGAAATCACAGAAAAACACACAAACTCATAGTAAAGTCCAGAAATGTGAATTTAACATAAAAACTAATGAAAACATCCCTAAAAGTAACTAGATCCTACTAAAAACATACTAAAAACAATGTCAAAAAGCGTATAAATTATCCGCTCATCAAGGGGGACAGGGGGTTAGTAGTGAGGGTGGGGGAGATGGGTTTTTTGTTTTTGTTTTAAACGTAAAATCGTCAAAGCATTATTATTTTTTATGAAAAGGATGATTTTAAAACTTTTAGTCACGTTGAGGATGATTTTAAATTTTTAATAACAAAAAAATGTCGGAGGCGAATTTGATTTTCACCCCAAACCTTAGGGACGAAAAAAGTACTTAACCCTTATTTTAACATATTTTGTAACTAATTAAATTAAAATATAATAACATATCAACTAAAACTAAATAAATCAAAATGTACTAACATATCAACTAATTAACTATTTAAAATTAGAGATAGACACACAGTCACACTAATTTCAAAGTTCAGTGTCCCTATCATATACTACGTCACATTTAATTTCTCTGAGCGTACGTAATTCCGACGTTGAGTCATATATACTTTTCAAACTTTCCAAAACTTAAAAAAATTTTCAAATAAACAAACATTTCAACTCATAAGAAGCATTTACATCAAAAAAATATAGAAATATTCAAGATTTGAAGTAATTTCTTTCCAAAACTCATAAGGAGTTTTTTTCAAAACTTTCTAATAATTATTATATTCAAAATGTAACAAGTTATATTTATATCTTCAGCCCATAGAAATTTAGGTACATCACTTTCACTAAGTATGGCTCTAACCATTTCTTGAAGGCTTCTATTTCTCCTTTCTACAACACTATTTTGTTGAGAAGTTTTAGGATAAGAGAAATTGTGTAATATACCTAATTTATTACAAAATGACTCAAAAGCTTGATTTCAATTTCTTTTCATAATCACTTCTAATACAAATAACTTTCAAGTCTTTTTCATTTTAAATCTTTTTGCTCAAAAGATTGAAGGCTGAAAAAGCATCATTCTTGTGAGTTAGGAGTAGAACCAAACTGAATCTACTATAGTCATCAACCACAACTAAGTCATAGTATTTACCTCCTAGGCTTTGAATTCTAATAGGACCAAAAAGATCAATGTGTTGCAACTCCAAAGGTCTCTTAGTTGAAACATCATTTGATTTGAAAAAACTTTTGGTTTGTTTATCCATTTGACAAGCATCACAAATAATGTCTTTGTCAAATCTTATTTTAGGAAGATCTCTAACTAAATCCTTTTTAATTATCTTAGAGATATAAAACATGCTTGTATATCCCAATCTCTTATGCCATAACCATTTTTTCGAATCCATAGAAGTGAAGCATGCTACATTTTATTCTCTAAGTTTCTCTAAAGTAACAAACAAAATATCACCAGATTTTTCATTTACAACTAAGCATTCCAACCTTTTGAAAGTAACCCAATAACCTAAATCACAAAGTTAACTAATGCTTAGAAGGTTGTGCTTTAAACCATCAACCAAAAATACATTGTCTATGAAGATAGAAAAATTCTTACCCACTTTACCTACGACAATGATTTTGTCATTTCCATCATCTCCGAAAGTCATAAATCCTCCATCGTACTTATTGATTTTGATGAAGAATGTAGAATTTTCGGTCATGTGCCTTGAGTATCCACTATCCAAGTACCATGTATCTTTTTTTTTTTTTTGGATACAAGGAAAATTTGCACAATACTTTAGGTAACCGTAGGTATCCAAATTAATATGGATCTTTTGATGTTAAACCATTTTGGATGTCCAAGAGTATTGAAATTACTAACAACCTTGTACACTTTATTTCTAACTTTTCTTTTACACAAAAAACATTGATTAAATGAATGACCATATTTTTTGCATGTTTGACAATGATTCCGTTTTGCTGATTTTTGCAAGTGATAAGAGGATTGAAATTTTTTATTTTCGAAAGTTGAAGCTTCAGTTTCAACAAGGAGTTTTTCAAAAACAGCTTCATTTTTGTCAAAATATTCTAACCCAGATTTTTTAAATAAGGTCTTTGACTAGCTAGTAATTTATCCAAGTTTCTAGAACTTTGAGCAACTTAGCTATGTCTTTATTCAAACTTTTAATCACTTTATGGAATCTTTCATTTTCATCAATTTGGTTCATTAAAGCAATAACTGAGTGCTTCCCTTTAAATTTTTCATTTTTAGTTTTGAGTCGTTTATTTTCTTCAATTAAATCAACATTTTTAGCTTCACTCAGTTTTTCTTTAAGGAATGTGTAACACCCTCATTATCAGAATATCATGCTTCCGGCTGCGCTACTCTGATAGAAGAATTGCGACAACTTCATATACTTAATAATAAAATAGGAGCCTTTGACTCGACACTATATCGCTGTTTTCCTTTTTAATAAAAACGGAAATACTTTTTCACTGAGAATTAAGCAGGCATATACATATATACAAAACTTTCTACTCAAACAACTTACAAATATTATATACATACATATTATTACAGTTACGACTCCTATCCCTCTTACAAGAATATAATAATAAAGGCAAGGGAAAGTCTATAACATATATATACAAATAAAAACAACATATTTAGGAACTTAACTAAAACTTTGCAAGCTTCCTCGTTCGTCCTGAAAAGATAAAACTGTAGGGGGATGAGAACATCATCCTCGAAAGGGTTCTCAGTAGAGGGTTTAAGATTTGTTATAAGAAGATACGTATAAAGAGAAGAATTGGTTTCAAGGTAGTGATTATCGTTCGTCCTAAGAATCTTTTAAAAATCAACGGCTAATCATCCAAAAATTTTCAAAGAAACAATATTTACTTTTCAGAAAATCCAAAATCTTTCTTTTCTTGTAAGAGAATCTTAATTGGTTTCCTAGACTATATGAATGACCAACCTGTTCTAAGCATAGGTTCATTAAGTCTATGCTAAACCAACTTAATTTTTTATACTCTACTAATAACTCAATCAGAACCCAATCACAGCTTTCAACCTATCACATAATCAATCAACACAATCATCATCTTGGTGCACGAATTGTGAATCACACTTTTCACAACTCGTACCACTAACCAGCAAGTGCACTGGGTCGTCCAAGTAATACCTTACGTGAGTAAGGGTCGAATCCCACGGAGATTGTTGGTTTGAAGCAATCTGTGGTTATCTTGTAAATCTTAGTCAGAAAGTCAATTATGTTTATCAGTGTAAATAGTGGAAAATAAAGGAGTGCGAATTAAATACTTGTTGTGCAGTATTGGAGAATATGTTGGGGTTTTGGAGATGCTTTGTCCTTTGAATCTCTGCCTTCTCCCTATCTTCTTCTTCACGCACGCACATCCCTCCTATGGCAAGCTGTATGTTGGAGGATCACCGTTGTCAATGGCTACCATCCTTCCTTTCAGTGAAAATGGTCCAGGTGCGCTGTCACCGCACGGTTAATCATCTGTAGGTTCTCGATCATACCGGAATAGGATTCGCTATCCTTTTGCGTCTGTCACTACGCCCAGCACTCGCGAGTTTGAAGCTCGTCACAGTCATCCAATCCCAGAATCCTACTAGGAATACCACAGTCAAGGTTTAGACTTTCCGGATTCTCAAAGATGCTGCCAATGGATTCTAGCTTATACCACGGAGATTCTGATTAAGCTTAGATAGGAACACACATGTTTGAATGGAAAACAGAGATACTTGCATTAATTCATTGAGGCACAGCAGAGCTCCTCACCCCCAACAATGGAGTTTAGAGACTCATGCCGTCAAAAGGTACAAAGTTCAGATCTAAAATGTCATGAGATACAAAATAAATCTCTAAAAGTTGTTTAAATACTAAACTAGTAACCTAGGTTTACAGAAAATGAGTAAACTATAACAGATAGTGCAGAAATTCACTTCTGGGGCCCACTTGGTGTGTGCTGGGGCTGAGACTAAAGCTTCTCACGTGCCTGGGGCTGTTTTGGGCGTTCAATGCCAGCTTTGGATCCTTTTCTGGCGTTGAACTCCAACTTGTAACTTGTTTCTGGCACTGGACGCCAGAATTGGGCAGAGAACTGGCATTGAACGCCAGTTTACGTCGTCTATCCTTGAGAAAAGTATGGACTATTATATATTTCTGGAAAGCCCTGGATGTCTACTTTCCAACGCAATTAGAAGCATGCCATTTGAAGTCATGTAGCTCCAGAAAATCCATTTTGAGTGCAGGGAGGTCAGAATCCAACAGCATCAGCAGTCCTTTTTCAGCCTGAATCAGATTTTTGCTCAGCTCCCTCAATTTCAGCCAGAAAATACCTGAAATTACAGAAAAATACACAAACTCATAGTAAAGTCCAGAAATGTGGATTTTGCCTAGAAACTAATGAAAATAAACTGAAAACCAACTAAAACATACTAAAATCTATATGAAATTAACCCCAAAAAGCGTATAAAATATCCGCTCATCACATCTCATCACCAATAATCTTGAAAGTACCACATTAGAACAAACACAGGCAAAACTGACAAGAAAAATATAGGTATAGATAGCAGTTACAGCAAATAGCTCAGATAGCAGTTAGTAACAGTTTAGCAATCAGGCAAACCAAAACAAATTCAAACTCAAGCAAAACATACAAATGCATATGATGCATGCCTGTCCTATGGCTAATGAGCTCATCTGTCGGTTATACAGCTAACCCGACATGTCCTGGTAGCTAACCATTGGACAGTCCCCCGATGCGTATCCCCATGAGTCTATGCATAGCTTTTTCTCATCTATATATATTAAATCGCTCAATAGGGGTACCATTCTCGGGAATTTATATGTGCCCGGTCACCCTTACGTCGTAGGGTCAACAGAGTATCGAGTCTCAACCTGGAACACGTGGTGGCAAGTCACGGTACTTTACCCAAAAAAACTCGTATCTTAGATAATTCAAATAAATAAGCTATATAAATATTTCAATTATAATTCATCAATATCCACATCATTCTCAATCATGTCTCATTCATCAGCATACCTCAATCATACTCAATCGTTATCCTTCATTATCACTCCTCTCATTCCGTTCATCAATAATTACAAACCAGACATAATTCATTTCTTAACAAATCACGCTCAAAATATAATCCTTTTCTTACTACATTGAAACTCAAGAATAATCTTTTCTTAATAAATCATATACAGAACATAAAACTTTTCTTAATAAATCAAAATCACATACGTAATTTCTTTCTTAACAATCGAACTCAAACGTAATTCTTTTCGAAATCAAATAATATGATTCTTAAATCCAATTTTCTTTTTAAAGAATGCTTCAAACAAATACTCAGAGTTTTATAAAAATTTAAGCAGCATCTCTTCTAAAATTCGGACTCTGCCACCCTTCTCGGATCCCATCCAAACCATTTCTCAAACTCTTTTCAACCGTTTCTAATAAATTAAACTAAATTCAATACCAAAAATCATTTCCAAATCCCAGAATCTTATCCAATAATTCAATAGAACCCATTTTCAATATCGGTTCATTTTCAATATCAAATTAACTCTAAACCCAGAATCACTTTTCATACTATTTTATCAATCCAACTTTCCAACGCAATATTCAGAAGCAGCCAGAATCCAATCATTTTCATAATAACATTAAACCAAATACAAACCTGAGTAAACATCTTCAATCAATCAATAAACCGTTCTAACAAGCATTTACATCCGTTCAAAGCAACTCAGTTCAATCCATAAGACTTATGAAACCACAAAATATACATTTCACAATATTATCAATTTATAACAATTCTTGAAAATAAAATGAGTTTAAGAAAAGCGCCCCTACCTCGAATAGTCGAAACTCGAAAACTCAAGAACCCATCACAAACTCATTTTCTCTCGGCCTGCAACAGCGGCAGCCGCAACCTCAACTCCAAACCACTCTCATAGCAACCACAGCAACTCTAATCGCAATATATAATAACTGAAACTCAATCATGTAATAAATAACGCTGCAAAACCTTAGCTAAGATAACAGAACAATGACTAATAAAGGGGTTTCAACAATGAAAACTCTTACCGTAATTAAGAAGAAACACTGAACCGAAAAGCAACGGCTCAAGCGGTGGTCCCAGCGGCCATGACACCGTTCCCGGCATCTAGAGATGCGGCGACGCGATTCAAACAAAACCAGAAAGAGTGGCAGCAACCCCAATTTTGGCATGCAATTACCGGAACCGAATCCCTAAGGTACCAACAGCTCAGAATCTCTAACAACCTATATTGAAATACTAATTTTCAAAGGTTCCGAAAATAAAAACGCTTACCAAGAAGGCAAAGGCTCAGTGGCGGCTTCCGACAGCCAGAACGGCGGCGGTTCGCAACGGTGACACGACTCTGGCGATGAGGCAGCGGCGGAAGGTGTCTCCCTTTCCCGTCGCATTCTGATCCTTCATACATAGCTCAGTTCGGCAACGAAGCAGATCCACAACACTGATGGAAGCACGGCGGTGACGAGCTCCCTCAACAGTGACGCGACAGATCTGATGGCGACGAGATCCTCGGCAGCGTCTTCTCTCTTCATTCAAGCGTTCTCCCTCGGTGCGACTGCTTGGCGACTTAGCGGCAAGGCTGGGCGCGACGACGGTGGCAGAATGGCAACCCAGCAGCAGCGGCTTCTCTTGCGCGTCCTCTTCTTCCATCAATCGGCAATGGCGACACAGGTGGGGTGCAACGGCGCAGGCAACGCGCCAGCTCCTGGCGGCTCCTCAGACGGCGACAGTTCGTGAGGAGTTCGGCACGAAACTGACGTGACTCCCTCACGGCAATGCGGCTGGCAGCAGCAG
>NC_029792.2:27865032-27869594 GCF_000816755.2 Arachis ipaensis
GTGAAGTGGTGGAGATTAGGATTTTGTGTATGAATTTGGAGATTTTGGGTAGTTTAGTAATTTTAATAAAATTAGGATAATAGAGTAATTAAAAACCAAATTTTAATTCAATAATAATATCTATAAAAATACTATTCAACTATCAACTTAAAATTTATTTTTAAATAAATACTCTAATTCAATAATTAGAGATAAAAAAAGTCAATTTCCTTTATAATCATAAAATAAAGTTAAAAATATAATTATTCAATTCACCTTTTAAGGAATCATTTTCAGACTCATATTCATAACATTTATCCAAAACTTTTCTAACATGGATAGTTAAATAATCAATTATTTGATAGAGTTCTTCATTAGTAAGGATGGGATAGTTTACCTCTTCCACTTGATCTTCGGCAGCCATAAAACAAGCTTGTGCTTCTGATTCCTCATCATCTTCAGAATCATTTTTCAAGTCCTCCCATGACATCATAAGCACCTTCTTCTTGTCTTTTCTCATCTTGTCCTCCTTTTTGAGCTTGGAATAGTCATACTTGAAGTTTCTTGCAATGATGACATATGACCTTGCTGAAATCCTTCTTGTGTTCCTTTAAGCTTGAGTCTATGTACTTTCCTTTGCTTCTCATGACTCTTCTCAACCTCCTAGCAAAAAACACAATTTCGTCATCTAAAAAATTATCATCGAAGTCTTCTTCCAATGAATCAATATTAGATTTCAAGGCCACTCTTTTCTTTTTAGTGTCACGGTTCATGAGGGTGATTTTATAGGCAAGTAGTTTTTCTCTCAACTCATCATATGACATTTGGTTCAAATTGCTACTCTCAGAGATGATTGTTGCTTTTGTTTGCCACTCCTTGGTGAGACTTCTAAGTATCTTTCTCACTAGCACTTGTTCGGTGTGAGTCATTCCCATAGCGTCCAAACTATTGATAATGATTGAGAATCTCTCAAACATCTTATCAATGGTTTCTCCTTCTTTTATTGTGAACATTTCGTATTCTTTTCTTAGCATATCGATCCTTGTTTCCTTGACTTGTTCGGTGCCTTTATGAGTGACTTGGAGTTTATCCCAAATCTCTTTTGCCGTTTTACACCTTGATACCTTCTGGTATTTTTCAAAGCTAATTAAGTAATGCATCATGTTGATTTCCTTTTCATTCAGCTCCACCTTCTTCTATCTTCATTGTTCCACTCGACTTTATTTTTGGGAGTCACCACTCTTTCTGTACTTGTTTTTGTTGGAACTTGAGGACCGTTCATAATGATCTTCCAAATGTTGAAATCAACGGATTGTATAAATATGCTCATTCTCTCTTTTCAGTAGGTGTAGTTCTTGCCATTGAAGAAGGGAGGTCTATTGTTGGACTAATCCTCAGTAAGCGTGTAAGCCATGACATTCGTACCTATGTTGTTGGTCATTGGATCTGTGCTCCAAGATGTGAAGCTTAATTCCTTGAGACCAAGTGGTGATCTAGGGTTGTTAGTTAATATTGTTTTCATTGACTCTAATCTCTTGCTAATTCAATTAGTGAGTTGATTAGGACTTTTAGATTGAGATTAACTAGTCCTATTTGATTTTCTTCCTATGTTGAAGATAACATTGTACCTTCTTCCGATGTTGAAGATGACTTAATAGCATTAGCTCTTGTTAATCATTGCATGATAATTCATGACTAGGATAGAAAGCCTAGATTCTCAATCGTTGCCATAAATGTCTCTCTTTATTACTTGTTTTCTTTAGTTGCTTCCTTTATTTTCTTGCCATTTTAATTTCTTGCACTTTTATCAACCCAACCCCCTTGTATCTCATGACCAATAATTAAGCACTCGATTGTAATTCCTAGGGAGAACGACCCGGGACTAATACTCTCAGTTACTTTTATTGGGTTGGACTTGTGACAACCAAAAATTAAACTTTGATCGAGCATTACTTATCGGTTTGGAACTATACTTGCAACGAAGTTATTTCCTCTAACCAAGAAGAAAATTCTAAGCCGACGGTTTTACTCTTTCACCAAGCTCTGATACCAATTGAAGGTTCTCTATAGCCTAGAGAAGGAAGGTTGAATCTATGGCCTCTTTTGAACTTGTACACTTTAACTTCAATCTGGGTTAATCTCAGTATTGTTGTTGAGTCTGCAATATTAATTATACAAGAGATAATTTGGTTTTGTCTCTTAATGATTAATTAGGAATAGAACAAACACGTTACTTTTGAGTATGCTGTAATGCTGTGACTTCTGCTGAATTGATTATGTAGGAGATAATTTTATTTTGTCTTTTATCGAATAAAATTAGAAACAGGATAGAGCAAAAAAAATGACACAGCCATATATCTTGATTCAACCACCATATGCAATATGGCCTACATCCAGTTGTGGTTCAACCATTAAGTGTTCACCCAACTTAGTAGGAGAATCCCCTCAAGATCATGAATACAAAATAGAAATACAAACAAAAGAGTTTGAAATAATTTTATGTTTTTTTCTCCAAGATTACTCTCTTTGCTTTTTCTCTCAATGACTTTTTCTAATACCTCACATAATGTATTTTTCCATTGATAAGAAACAAAGAAAGATAAAAATTGAAGAATAGAAAATTTAATATAAAGTCATGAAGGAGAAGAAGGTTAAGTTCGAAAGCTATGAAGACCTAAATAGTATGCTCTCTCCTTGCTTCAATTTCTGGCTGTTTCCCATTTTTAAAGAAGAGTAAAACTTCCAAAACTCAAGCTTGGTTGAACATCTTTGACTTATTCTTCTTCTCCAAAATCAGAGCAGTGACGCAGAGAAGAGATGGGATAGCAGCAGTGATTAGAGTTGGCATGCATCCTTACCTAGTAGCTACTTGTCTTTTTTTCTTTTTCTTTGGGCTTCAAGGATTTGAGCTATTTATCCATTCTTTGGCTTCAAATTTTTCTTTTGACCTTTGATTTGTAGCAATGATACACTCATACACAACCTCCATTTTTTCATCTTACCCGAATTGTGCATGAAGGAGGAAGCAACTTCAACAAGATACAATGAAAGCACAAAGATAGAAATGTTGTTATGGTTCAACCTTTGATTTGATTTTTACTTTTGTGCCATAACCTCTGATTTTTCTTCGTCTTTCTTCTTTATTACTTGAATTTGGTAATCTTTTTTTATTATTGAACTCTGATCTGAATATCCCTTTTTGCTTGAGTAAGAAAATTGTTGCTTTTCTCCTTATTTTGTGATTAGCAACAACTGTCATGGGCCACAAGAGAATGAAATGTCTGCTTTTGGTCTTGGGCCTGTTACACTATTGGACTTGTTTTGAGTAATATATTTTTCTGCACAATGAACACACATATTACAAATATTTTTAGGCTTTCAACTCAAGACTATAATGTTAGTCATTATCAAATTATTGTTTTTATTTTCTCAAACTCAACAGAAGACAAGAAAGAGAGTAGTGTTAGTTGTGTATGCAATGTAACTCTCGATTTAAAAAAAAAAGAGGGGCGAAAAACTTTTTTGTTTTTTTTCTTTTTGGAATCTTATAACCATGCTTTTAAAGCTTGCCAAAAGAGTTAGAGAAAATAGGCACACTTCAAAAATGTCAGTATAACAAAATTATGTCGCTACACTTTAAAAGCATTCCTGTTTTTCTCTATGGTCATACTTTTAAAGTGTGGCAAAAAAAAGTGTAATTAAATCTCTAATTAATTGCCACTCTTATAAAAGTATGGTTATTGATCTTTTTTGCCATGTTTTTGAAATGTGACAAAAAAAATGTAGCAATAGACTTTTTTTTTTGTAGTGAAAAATAGGAGGTGAGACTGTCAGTGACAAGAATCATCCAAATATAGTTTTTGCTATTAAAAAGAGATGTAGAAACAGAAAAAATTTCTTAAACTCTAAACAATGAAAGAAAAAAGAGACCAAACTAATTAAATAATACTTGTAGTAAAACTAATAAATGAGAGTTTCACAATGTTAATCCACCTTTCTACATATAGATATAGGCTGTTAGAGAAACCTTACACCTAACTAACTAATAGCTCAGCATCTAAGTTTCTATTTTAAAACAAGTTATGTTATTCTGTTACACCATATAATTATCATCCTCTCTACTCTCTCTTACACACCCCTCAAACTTAGCATTGAACGCTGTACGATCTTAATTTTGTGTCATAACTTATGAAAAGTAGCAGATGAAAGGAGCTTAGTCAAAATATCTGCTAGTTGTTCTGTTCCAAGAATATAAACAACATGCAACCTTGTAGATTTAACTTCATCTCTCACAAACTGAATGTTTAGCTGGGAAGTGTTTGGTTTTATCATGAAGCACGGGATTGTCTGTCAGCATAACCGTATTCATATTGTCACAAAAGATGGAAGGGACAGATTGCATCACAACTCTGAGCTCTCCAAGAAGGTTCCTAATCCAAATTAATTCTGCTATGCATGAGGCCTAGCTTCTAAAAAGTCAGCTTCCGGTGAAGATTTGTTGATGGTGAGTTATTTCCTACAATACTAAGAAACTAAATTAGGACCAAGAAACTCACAATACCCAGAGATTGGAAGTCCAACTT
>NC_029792.2:27869733-27871791 GCF_000816755.2 Arachis ipaensis
GCCATACAAACGAAGGTTTGAACTCTTATGAAAGATTGAGCCTTGTTCTTTGGTTCCTTGAAGATATTCAATTAACCAAAAGGGGAGCAAAATGCCCACTAGTGATCTATAAAGTCTTAGATCCTCAAAATCTTCAGAACCTGTTGAAGTTAACTGCAAAGAAGAAATCATGGTAGTAGGAATGACATACACTAGCCTCACCCACGCCTAAGATAATAATTCTGGTGTAATAAAATAACAAAATTATCATTCTCACTACTCTCTCTTAGAGCAACAACAACTACATCAAAGAAACCAGCAACACAACACACAACCACAGGTACCGCTAACATAAATCTAGTTATTATCACTGTCAAATTTCTCCATCTTGAAGATCATACCGTTCCTTACGTACTCTCCATACGCCCCAAATGAACTGTTTTGACACCTTCACTCCCATCCAAAGCTCGAAGCAATCCTTAGCTGTCCCAGGCCATGTCCAGCCACCTAAGCTAACAACATTCAAATACATTATATCTTGCTGAATTATATCACACCTACTCAATTTTTCTTAGTATTGAGCTTTTCTAGGATTACAAATAATTGGAGAGCTCAACCCATGGAGGTACTAGAATTCTTCGCAAGTCTTTTACAAAGTTATACATATTATATTTGAGTAGACCACTTGTATAAAATACTTGACAAAAATCTCTACTTTTTTCATACTTCCAAATCAGCTTATCCACTCATTCACCGCTTATCACAGTCCTTGATAAAATCAACATAAGCTCCTCCAAGTCACATTGAACAATTTTTGTCTTGGACCCCCTAAATTGGAGCTATATTCAGTCCTAAACCCAATTCTTAATTTAATTCAAAGCATGAACCACAAGGTCTATTATAGACCCAAAAAAGTGGACCATGAATGATAGACCCAGAGAAGATAATGGGCCATATATTTATAGTCCTACTGCTGTGAAGAAAAAGAAACTCCAAAATAATTGGAATTTTCGATTATTTAAAATTTTAAATTTTGGAAAGTAAATCTTATTTAATTTTCTGCTTTATTTTTTTAGGATTCTCTGGAAAAAAAAAACCTGAATTTAGTTAAATTAAAAAAATCATGTTTCCAATTTTAACTATTTTTGTTACAAAATCTTGAAAATAAAACAATATATAAAATGAAGACAAAGATTTAACATTCTCATTACCAATGTTTTGTTCTTTGAATATAAGCTTGGTGTAACTTAATAAAGGATCCATCTTTATGAAATATCAATATAAAATGTTTACATTGACATTTGATAATGTATTAATTAGTACTTCAATCATGATAGGTGTATATAAAAAATTAACTACTAAATTAATTATTGGTATAAAATATATATTAAAATATAATATTAAAAATAAATTAAATATTACATTATTTATACATGACCCCACAAATACAAAATTTTTATTCTTATCCCAAAAGTTCGATATTTGAAATTCTCATGTCAAGGAAATAAAAATAATTAACATATAAGTTATTATTATATCCCTTAAATATTATATTTTTGCTTAAAACCTCATCCTTCTCTTGATGTTGTGGGATTTGAGAATCCATTTCCTAAAATACTTATATTTGAACAAACTAATATCAGTGTTGCGAATATTTGAGATAATATATTTTTTTTGTTATTTTGTTAGAAAGAGAAATGTCAAGGGTTAATATTTTTTATTGATATTAGATAATATCTTTAGCCAACATATATTTATACTATTAGAATTGGAATTTACAACTTAAGATTTAGAATTTAGTACTTAAAATTTAGAGTGTTAGTTAAAAAAAAATTGTTAATCATATAGCATTGCTTTTGTTAAAATTATGTGCTGTATGTTTCAACAAAATTTATTTATTATTTTGTTAAGATTATTGTGTTATTTTGTTAAGAGATGAAGGAAAAAGCTAAGGTGAGAAACATGATGAAATCCCCACTTAGTTGAAGATTTATTTAAAAATTACTTATACACTTAACTTTTCTTTTAAACAAATAATGGCCAAAGAAGAGAGACACATTGTTATGAAATTATTTTTTT
>NC_029792.2:27872206-27882718 GCF_000816755.2 Arachis ipaensis
TTTTTTATATAAGAGTTTTTTTTTTAATTTACATAAATCTTTTGTATATAAATCTTTTGTATAGACTTTCTTTCTCTTTTATTTATCTTGTGCTGAAACTAATTCTTTTAGTATCATCAAGAATAGAATTTTAGACCTTTAGATCATAGAAATTTTGATACCATATCATAGAAATTACTTTTCTAAAAAAATTTGAACTAATAAAAGGTGATACAAAATAAGGGATAAATAAAAAGAAGATTATGAAGTTGAATAAAAAAGATAACCTAAAATTGAAATAGAAAACAAAAGAAATAGATTGAAATTGAATACAAAGATAATTACTATTTTTTTAATCCAATTTTTTAATACAATAAAAAAGGACTCATTCAACCTAACTTGTTTTTACAATAGTTTGGGAATTGAATAGAAGAAATTACTCATCCTTCTATCTGATTCCCCGATACAATAAGAGAGGAACTCACTCAATTTCATTTGTCCACATCATGATCGTTTCATTACGAAATTAAAAAGAAATTTTTCATATCTCTAATCACTCAATAATAACTACAATAGTTTAGAAGGTATTTATAACCTCTTATTAGGTTGAAAAAAAAAAAGCTCAAAGCCCACTAACATAAAAATCCAATCTAGTAACTAAATAAATAAAATCAAAATACATAGAATTAAATTTAACATTCTAATATTTAAAAATATAAACTAATAACTACTAAATAATACTTAAACTCTTCATATCACGAATATTTAAAGGAAAAATGAAATCACCCCTTGACTAATATGTTTCAAATCCCCAATAACCACTCCTGGGATCACGGAACCCCTCAGTAGGGGTGTGCATGGGTCGGATGAAACCGCGTTTGATGTGACCCAGACCCGGCCCGAAATATATACCGGGTCTATTTGTTAGACCCGAACCCGACCCTAGACCCGATGAAACCTATACATTTTCGGGCCACGATTATACCGGGTAAAAACCGGGTGAAAACCGGGCCGTTAACATTATATTACTTTGATACCTTCTTGTAAGTTAGCATGTAAAAATATCAAAATTTCCAAGACTCCAACCATTATTTGACATGATAAATTCACTTAGAAAAATATAATAAGAACTAACTCTTCTCTGGAATACACCAGTAGTATGTTCAGGATTCTTCAACTGGAGGTAAGAAAAAAAAACCGATTGCGTGGTTCGATCAATTGAACAAAAGGGAGATACAATTTCTATTACAGTGGACGAGCAGAAGGTATTCTGGGGGAAGCCGGTCTACCATACTTTCAGGGTCGACTTTGACCCTTTGAGTCGAAAGGGTCAGTGCGAGTGCAACAAGTTTGAATCCGCTGGTATATTGTGTTGCCACACCCTTGCGGTCTGGTCATACTACAGAGTTGACATAGTACCAAGCTACTATGTTCTTCCTCGATGGAGTAAGAATGTCATCCGCAAGCACACTTACATCAAGAGTAGCCATGACGTGGCTCGGAGTGATGAAAGCAACAACTTGTTCAAGCATCTGTGTTCAGAGTTCTATAACGTTGCGTAGGAGTTTGTTGCTTGTGATGAGGAAGTAGCCATCTTGTGAGCTGCCCTTTGGGATGCAAAGTCCAAGCTGATTGATTACCATGCCAGCATGCGTTCTACTACTGTTGCTGCGTCTCAGAATACCGTGCCCACACAGAGCACAGGCGGTGCGATTGTACATGACATACAGGGACCTTCAAGAGTCAAAACAAAAGAACGGCCTAAGGGTAAGAGACTTGGAGCAGAGTTGGACAAGTCAATTAAGAAATCTATGCAAAAAAGGAATAGGAAATCACACCCAGTATGTGTTATCTGCGGCTTATATTTTAAATTTTTATATATCAATGGTGTTCTTGATTAATGTATGTTGTTTTGTTTGCGTTGTGCATCTTGTAGGATGATGTTGACCTTCCGTCAGATAATGATCATCATCGGTCCCTTAATAAAAGAGTTGAGGATTCTACTATGTGGAACTCATCGGAAGGTGGCGGATTCATGCACCTGTTGAATTCCTTTAGGCATATATTGATAGGTTTCTTGGTTTGAGTTCGGTGTCATTCTTTACATACAACTTAATAAACTATTTCCTTTTTTGTTTTGTCACCAATGGTTATCATGTTTTATTGTAATCTTTTCAATGAAACAAAAGAGAAGACAATAAAAATCACAATTGATAAATGGTTTAAATCTGCCGTGAAAATGGACCAAGAGAATTTAAAACCAAAATGTAAATTAACAAAACGCATTGATATTGCAGTGCAGTGCACGCAGTCGCTAATGCGTAACGCACGAAACAAAGAAATCATATACAAAACCATCCAATTTACAATGAGAAGAAACATCTGAGTCCCTACCAAAGACACCATCCACTTAAAATCCTACCTACGGTAGCCTGATCACGACCGAAGTCCGTGCAATGCGCTAATTACCAGCAACTTCACAATTCCACCAATAGAAAACAATGATAAAAAAATAAAGAACACCTCCAATTAGTTAACACCACGCGAGTTAATGAACAGAAGAGTCACTTAAGTATAGACATGACCAAAAGGGTTATATACACCGATCAGAGTTCACTCAATATTATCAATGTGCAATGACTTGCTTAATGAACTAGTGAAATCACTAACTTGGAAAAACATTGCTTGAGAATCCTGAAATAACTGATATATGAAACCTGCTGATGAGTATCTAACAAAACATGAGCCACTCACTCATCAACGAAATACTAACAAGTTCAAATGCCTTAAACATGACAAAACATAAAATAAATCCAGAACCATCCAATTTACAATAAGAAGAAACATCTGAATCCCTACCAAAGACACCATCCACTTAACGTCACACCTACTGTGGCCTGGTCACGACCGAAGTCCGTGCAATGCGTTAATTTCCAGCAACTTCAGAATTCGAGCATTAAATAAAAAATGATAAAAAAAAAATAAAGAACACCTCCATTTAGTTAACACCGCTAGAGTTAATGGACAGCATTCCCACTTAAGCATAGATATGACCAAAAGGGTTATATACACTGATCAGAGTTCACTCAATATTATCAATGTACAATGACTTGCTTAATGAATTAGTGACATCACTAACTTTGAAAAACATTGATTGTGAGCCCTAAAATAACTGATATATGAAACCTGCTGACGAGTATCTAGCAAAAGATGAGTCACTCACTCATCAACGAAATACTAACAAGTTCAAATGCCTTAAACATGACAAAACATAAAATAAATCCAGAACCATCCAATTTACAATGAGAAGAAACATCCGAGTCCCTACTAAAGACACCATCAACTCAGAGGATTACGATTCATTGTCACCCTCAACTTGAGAAAATCACCAACATGAAATGATAAACCTGCAGCGAAACTGTAATTATCAGGCTCACAAGAAACTAGATTAAGACGGAAAATGCCATATTAAGCTACATAAATCTACCACAAGCAAAGCATAGATGTAGTAACGCAGGTGTCTATATTGAAGTTTTCCTACCTAGTAAAAAATTCTACTTCCGTTGTCTTCCCCCCTTTTTCGGCTTTCTCGTGGGTAATCCCGCACGCTGCAACATTCTCTTTGTGCTCGGTGCTGTGAAAGGTGATCTCACAGCCTTAGACTTTTTCCTAGGCTGGTTTCGGTGCACATGATTGCTTTCCAATGCCTGCAGCGCCTTGCCAATTTCTGAATTATGAGGACCCATCACTATGTCTAGAATGATCTCCTTCCTAAACTCATGTACAACGTCCTGCATGGCAATTACGTGTTGGAGGGTAATTTCAAAAACGAGAAAGAAATTGACTACAAATGGTTTCAACCTAATTATTATGACATATTTAAATTCACCTGGTCCCAATGCTGCAATGGCTTATCCAAACCCCAAAACTGCATGAATTTGATGACGAATACACCACAATCACAGCTACATGTACAAACACAGAATATTACTTCCAACCATGATATCATTATCAAGTGAAGTGCTATTAAGAATATTGTTAGGTGTATATTTAACTGACCCGTTATCCTGTTGTGGGACGCTAGCATAGAAACGAGGTAGGCCATTCTCCATGTGCTCATATGCGGGCATAGAGACTTTTGCCATGTCTTCAATGAGTCTCCCCTGGAGACCAGCAACACGTTAGGAATCATACAATTTCAATTACCAAGTCTAACGTCGAACTAATTGGTTGTCGTATACCTACCGCATAAGCATGTACTTTTAATCTTTCATTGTTAGGCACTCCTGTATTCATACTATCCAGCACCCACAGCCTTTTCTGAGCAATCTCAAAGGCATACAGCCACCAATGTCGATCGATGCAGGCTGGAAACCACTATGATTGAAACAGCAATATCAATTTACATGATTAAGTTAGTCACCAAACAGATATAGTTGCAGAATTTCTAACACATTTAACGTGTTGCGATACATCCATTGAAATGAAAGCCAACGACATCTCAATTAAGCACACGCAAATTTAAGTGACTAAGACACGAAAACCAAAAACCATATTC
Source organism: Arachis ipaensis (assembly GCF_000816755.2). Taxonomy (NCBI): domain Eukaryota; kingdom Viridiplantae; phylum Streptophyta; class Magnoliopsida; order Fabales; family Fabaceae; genus Arachis; species Arachis ipaensis. The sequence goes on from NC_029792.2 coordinate 27,876,744, forward strand.
AGAATCATCCAATTGACACTCAAGGGGAACATCCTATTGCCTATCACAAGGAACATCCAAGTAATAAACACCAAGTTGTAAGTACTTAAACCAAAACATCAACCTTCAAGCGGTAGCTAATACAAGAACCATAGAGTTTTTTTCATGTAGCGAATTAACTTACCCATTTTTGCATGGAAGCTGCTATCTTGTCAAAAAATCTCGAATCATCACCAAAGTCAGGACCCAACCCCACATAACTAACGATGGGACCCTCCCTGTAGGAATCCAAGCTCCTCTTCTGCAACACAGTTTCCTGTTAAAAAAGGCACTATTTAGGTCCAGATCTCAAATCATTATCGATTAGAATCCGCAAATTCGTGCATACCAAAATTCCGGGAGGAATACAGTAAAAGTCATCCTTAAACCGCAGCGATTTTGAATCATTAAAGGTTGAACACATCCACTAAACGATCTACATTAAAAAAGGTTAAATTGCATTAGCGTCATCTGTTTTATCCACTATACATATTAAGAAACATATTCATTATATCAATGTGTTAGTATGTTATACTTACGTTGCTGGTGACCCAGTGCCGGGGCAGCAGTGAGCAGATGTCCTCTCGGACCAAAGATAGATGCTGCCTTCCCTCATAGGACGCCAAAACTTGCCTTTGATCCAACGATCCATTGGCCGCCCATCGTCGCACTCGCTCCTCATCATCCTCATCGATCTCTCGCCCTTTCAGAAGTGGATGCACCTTTATAGAAGTACATTGGGTATACTTCTATTCCGTCCCAACATTGCCCAGTGAGATTTGCTTGCTTGGTGGGCTAGGAGTCATGCAAGACGGATTGGCTGGCATCACGGCCTGTAGTGGACTCGTGTTCTGCAGTTGCTCAAAGTATTGCCATATTCGTTCACTCTCGGGGTCTCTGTTCGACAGAAAATTGGGATTACTGCAAGCAACTCAATCGATGTTAGAGAAATGGCAGTTGTATATGGATACAATCCCTAATTCACTAACAAGTAAAATAGACCACAAAATGAGATAGTTTTGGTTAGGAGACTTGCTCGTCAAACTCCCATTCTTCATGTTTCACTAGCGCAACGGAGAGCGTTCCTGCATCGGGAATTACAGAGACTGGTGTTTCATGGCTTCTCTTGTCCTGATTGAGGTTGCCTTCTATTGGTTCCTCCTTTGGTTTTGTTTTTTCAACTCCCTTATTATAGAGTCGGCACATTCGCTTGGCAAGAGGCTCATTCTCCTCATCATCATCTGTGCTACTTGGGAGATCCTTTTCTTTAGATTTTTTTGGGGTGCACCTAAGTGATTGGGCCTTTTTAGCCCCCCCCTTTTTTGCGCAGCTCCCCTGCTAGGCTGTTTTAAGTACAACAATTAAGTTGTGTAAAGAAACATCCAAGTACATTCAAATGAACCTAGTACACGTAATCAAAGCTAGTCGATTATTTAAGCTGTAGACAACAGTAATCGTATACTCACTCTCGGGCTAGTTTCTGATCATTCGGCGCGCCGTGAACTTCTCGCTGTTGGAGGTGGAGATGATGTACGTCCCCTTGGTCGTCTTTCCTTTGAAACCTTCTTACTCTCTCCATCGACTGACCTCCCCTGTTTGAAGCAAGAGCATGAACCAAATTAACAATGGCGAAGTAAGCTAGTTAACATGCTAAAGCAGTAAAATGTGCTTACCCTTTAAAGCACCGATTCCTTTTGCCGACGCTTTTGTGGTTCCTTTTTTCCCGGTTTCCTCCTGGCAGCTTGTGGTGACCGGCTTTTTATGTCGTCACCTCCCCCATGTCTAGTCAAAAAGCACCCCTGAATTAAGAAACGAAGAGAAGCAATGGTTTTAATCAACCCCCAAAGCACCACCATACCAAAAACCGCAAACCGCAAAATAAAAAAATATAAAATAAAAAAAATCTCAAACACACGGGATAAATTAACCGATTATGAGATAGAAACGAGTACCTCGGATAGAATATATTGCGCCTTCTTTTCAAGTCTCTCCGAGGTCCACGCATCGAGCCATGGCTCATGCTCAAGACAGTTGTCAAGCACACCGTATTGCAGTCGCTAAAAATAGAGTATCTACACAGAGGATGGACCTAATTTAAGTTATACATGACGAAAAACCACGCTGAATATACTCTTAAGTTGAACAGTTAGCATCAGATATGGTTCAAGATTGTATAAGGCTCGCAATGATTCGGTATATAGCAACGGGACATAGAACTTGTCACAAGAAACATTCAGATGATATCATACACGGAACCATCTAAAATTAGTGAACAAAGATTCAAGTAATTCAGCAACATATCAGTATATAACATACAAATAACAGTAGTAGGTCCTGAGCTCTCTAAACTAATGTATAGGAAATTAATTTTATACAATTTATGATATTCATAAAAAAAAGGCAAACAGAATTTATTAATGGTCATTGTGTCCTACCAGCATGACGAACATGCAGTCTTCACACGTTTTGTTCCCTTTCAGCTTATACTTCTCCACTGCTGTGTCGAACCACTTCAGAATCTCCAATGGCCAATTGAATCTCCGTGGATCAGAAACATCTAGCACGGGGTGTATGTGCCATGGAGAAATTACCTGTTGAGTGGTGGGGCACAGGAACATCTTCATCACCACTAGTATGAAATATCTCCTAAACTCCATCCTATCTGACTCTGTCGCCATTGGACACCTGTAGACTAAATCCCGGAGCTCGGTTGTGCTCCGTCTATGAAACCAAAATTTTTTATGGCAACGTGGGACGGATTACTCTCATCCAGTGCTGGAAATGGATCCCTTGCAACATGTTCATGTGTTATTCAATGTTAATATGTATGCATAATCAAACATATTTACACCAGCATGCCTACGCAGGACAAGGTAGCATAAGTTACCTCCCGACGGAATGCCTCGGCTTAACTTGGTATGACTCAGCTAGGTGAACCATGATGGCTTGCTTTACTGACCAATTTGGAACAAGCCTCAAGAATCCGAAGCCAATAAGATCAATCTCGGCAAGCTTCTCAACGGAATTATTTTTTGACAGCGTGCTCATCATGTCATGTATGTAGCTGGGCGAGCAACGTGACTCTAACAATTTCTGCTAATTGTTACACTAGTTGTAAGTCACACATAAGATAATGCCCAAATGGTAAAAAGTGAATGCTAGAAATTATTTTACCTTTTTTCCCATTTCACTTGGGTTTTACTTCAAATTAATCCTGCTGAGGTCCACAAGAAACAGCCCCTCAAAACTACATAATGGAAAAACAGCAACAATTTCAGCAGCCAATTTACAGTCATTTCATATAATAAATTATTCCCATAAACATACAGAGATGGAGAGAAAGAAACTCTTTTTTCATTCCCTTCATAATTGAAACATGATGCAACAAAACATCACCATCTTATGACAAATCAGAAGAAATCATAATAAAAAAAATCATACTTTCAAGAGCTTGTCAAAAATCTGAAACAAAGAAAAAATACCCTACTTATAATAAAATTGATCTCATTTCATTAATAATATCTAATGTAAAATCAAATTTAAGTTCATTTTATTCTGTTTCAATAACCAACCCCACATTTAATTTCAAACTAAATTTAGCCCCATAAATTATGTAGCGTGACTTTAATTAATTTGGACAAGTGTAATTGTGGAGGCATGTGTTACGAGGAAACTACAAACTCAAACATCAATTATAAGCTTGAGCTATCCTAAGTATCTTATAGGACACGTTCCCTATTATGTGCTTTCTAGACATCTAAGACATTAACCAAAGTATTTGATAAAATTAAAACTACTTATTAATTTAAAAATCTAACACACAATAATCTGATAAGTTGATAATATAAAACTCTTAAAACTATTATAGCACAGAATTAAACTCATTCCCTCATTCTTTATAACGTTATATTGAGATATGGCAAAGCATCAAAATAATATCCGGTATATTCTTTCAGTAATTTGCTCCTCACAATAAATAGCTCAACTCCCACCAATTAAGTTCCTTCAGCCTCTGTGAAGCAAAATGTTCTTTTCAGAAAAAAAGTGGAAAGGAAGGTCTTGATTGAACAAGAACAGCACCCTAGAGCCTTTGCACTTGTTAGTACCTTCAAGTTTCACTTTTTTTTACAGAAACGTCCCTTAATTTAGCAATATCAAAGAACATCTCATATCAACACCATTCCTAGTATCTAAACCATATATCAGAACAAAAACATATAGCCTCTAACAACTACAATTACAACATCCATCCCAGATAAAAGCATCATCAAAACTCTACCAATAAGCAACATCCAAAAAAAACATCAACAACATCCCATATCTAATTAGAATCCACCCAAATTCAATTAGCAATCAATAAACATACTTATTTGTTTATTGATTTTGCCAAGAACTAGTGATGCCCCAAAATTGTGTTACCTGATCCGTTCAACCTGAAAAAGAACATCCATCGAATTAGAACTCACACGAACCACTACAACAAAACACTCTCTAATTCCCTTTTCAAGACATGCATATGAAGTCAAAGGAAACATCTACCATACTTACCTATTAGTGAGCCGAACCGGGCAATTCCAGGCTGGAGGAGTCTAGGTTAAAATCACCGGACGATACAGGTGCACCAGAAAGTTTCGGCGGCACCGAAAAAACCCACATGCAACGGCATAGTGGCGTCGCTCTTGTTGCGAGTTTGGAGGCGCGATGGTCGGAGAGGCTCGGCGCGGCGTCGAAGCGGCTGGAGAAGTGAGGGAAGAGGGTTGCACCCAGGTAGCTTCAGTGGAGTCTCGATGGCCGGAGAGGCTCGGCGCGGCGTCACGGTGTCCGTGAAGAGATGGAGGAGGGTTGCGCGATGGTTTCGGAGACGTGGCGCGGGATGTAGATGCTTTTTGAATTCTCTGTGGTAAAACAGTGAAAAGGTGGTAGGGTTTTTGGTGAGGGTGAATATGTTTTTATCTTGGATCGTTTTTCGGATGGTGCTGGATGTGGTTTGGGCTTTTGGATCCCAGCCCAGGCACATTTTGGTTGGGTTTTGGCTGATTGGCTTTTGGTTCCCTAACTTTACTCATATTTAAAACATGTATAAAAAAACACATAAATTAAATCTCTAATACATATTATTAACAAGTTTTGTTATAGATTTATATCTTCTCTGTACTATTAATTTACAGAAAATTGTTTCCAGATCTGAAAATTTTGGATATGTTTTACTTTCTTTTTATGTTATCCAAAGTTTTTATGAAGAAAAAAAAGTACATTCAAAACTTTTACTCTTTTCAAGAATAAAAAAGATTATATATTATATAGTTTAATTTTGATGTACTGATAGTGTAAAATATTTTATATAGTCGTATATTCACAATTATTCTTTTAAATGATCATTTACGTAATTAATATAAAAAATAATTTTTTACTAATATAGCGTTATATGATTAGATGTACGTATAAAATGATTTTACACTGTATCAAAATTAAATTCATATATATATGTGAGAGAGAGGGGCATACGGAGTATAAGATTAACTGTAACCGAAACTAACTACCTACCTTGCTTAATTGGCAATCTAACTAATCTAATAACTAACTTATCTAAATGTCACTTAGTAGTATAATACCCACAACTTCAAATTTGAGAATGAAGTTTCGCCCTAATAATACTTAATGTGTTTTATTTAATAACAATGAAATATATAACGTTTAATCGTCTACATCATGATCAAGATCAACTACCGATCTAGTTTACATATGTGATATTAAAAAAACAAATGAGTAATTAAACTCACCACTACCATTCAATTATTATTATTATTATTAGTACTTAAAGAAATTAATAATCATACCTCTATATCAAAAATCGGGTACTAATAATACTTTTGAGAAAATAAAGGTACCTTACCTATGGTGTCTTGGTATAACTTGAAAACTTACCAAACAGAATCACGTCACTCGTAGTGTTTACA
>NC_029792.2:27882836-27888874 GCF_000816755.2 Arachis ipaensis
TAGATAGAGATGTTATTTAACTTGTGAGAAAATAATTTATTTTATTCATCATTTTAGATTCTATATAATTTTTTTCCCAGTACGTACATTACATACGTATGTATATAACTATATATCTTGTTTCTTTATTAATTTAAAGAAGAAAAAAAAAAAGAAACTGAGATAAACTAATTACTCTTTTTTAACACCTTCTATTTACTCTTTAAAGGTTTTACAAAAAAAAAAATTGCATAAAAACGTAAAGGAAAAAATAAAGGAACGCCTTTCCTATATAGCAATCCAAGTTTAATTTAATTAGTTAATTAGTTAAATGATTCTTAACTGCTCAAAATGAAAAAAAAAAAAAAAAAGATAGTGATGTTGATGCGTGATACTGCATCATTATGACAAAGCAAAAAGTTATCGGGGTGGAATAATAATAACAAAATAAAGTTGATAATGCAAAATAAATAATATAAAATAAGCGAATAAAAACACAGAGGCCACATTTGCGAGTTGGAAACCATTTAAGATTGTCTCTCCAAATCCTTGCTAAAGATGATAATTGATCTAGTTTTGCAACCATGTGGGTTTGTTATTCGTGACTCATTATCTTGTCCTTTAATTATTAAGAGGCTCTTGGTAAGTTTGAATTTTACTTTTAATTTGGACATGTAAACTACTGTGTGACCCGTAATTTGCATTTAAGTGGATGCATGATTCACAACCAAAGAATTAAACACTATTCTATATAACTATTCGAAAGTAAATACATATTATTCAATTAATTTGTATTGATACAGTGATTATCTCATTTGTCTATTTAAATAAGTGTTAAAAATTTAAATCTTATTTTATGTATACAAATTATTAGCCAATAACAAATTTTTAAATAAATGTGAAATACGCGATAAATTAGTTTTTGTTTTACACTAATTTTATAAGGGGAGTGCTAGGTAAACAATGATCATTTTAAAGAACATGAACAATCACCAATTAAATAAAAATATACTACACCTCCAAATTAACCATCTAAATCTTAATATAAAAATAACTATCTATATACCTAATGAAATAAACATCTAATATATCTATTATTCACATTATTTAATATTTTTCTTATCTACTTATACTTTTTTATTTTGTAAATCCCAAATCAAATAAACTTTTTAGTACATGTATTATAATAATTATTCTTGTTTGCCCGATCCCAAAAATCTGCTCCTAGATATGAGCGATATGGTTGATGCGGGTAAATTTGGATTACCCTTCATTCTTGCCGTGAAAACAAAGCTTTCACCATATAAATTGAATAATGGAATAATTTAATTTATATTATTAGTAGTAGTGTGAGTGATTGATGAGAGTCCTATTGGATCATGATGTTGATATTTCGTTCTTTGAAATTATTCTAAAACATTTAGTGGCGCTTTCTCCTATAAATTAATCAAATAATGGAAAATGGCCAATAATACGTTGAGAGACTATCTCATCATTTTCTCTCAATTATTGGCATGACTAGGAGGTCTCTCCTAGAAAAACACCACAAACATCGATAGTACTCGTGACCATAACTAAGGCCAATGTGAAATTCATCAAAATATTAAAAATTATTTGTTATTATCTTTTTGTTAAACGAAGGTTTTGAATTCAAATTTTAATTTCTTTAGTCTAGTTAAATTTCTACATATTAATACGTCACAATGAAATAGTAAAGAATAGAATAATTAGTTTATTTTTTTTATTTTTTTACTAAAGATAGAGAGATTCGAACTCGCAACCTCTTAAATGAATATAGAAAAATTATGTCATTTGAATTATAATTTATTGACAATAATTAGTTTATTTATTTATAACAAATATCGAGTGTATATAATAACGTATTAAATAAAGTTCAAATTTACGACGGATTAACATTCAGTCCGTTAAGATTAAAATACGGGAGAGAAAAAAAAAACAAGAATGAAGAGGCAAGATGCATCAGAAAGGGACCAACCGGACACAAGTTTTATATTAGGGATGACGGTGAGATTATGTATTTATGTAGACTCATCATTCTTTATAGCATATATAAGTCACATTATTATTGAATACAACACCCTACTCTCATAATAATGCATGCCTATGATTTCAGGTATTATTTTGTTTTCTACAATATTCTCCTACACTATGTTAATTCACGCGGTGGGTCTATAACTGTAATTGAGATTGAAAGGAAAAAATAAATAAATAGAATAGTGAAAATTTATATATTCATATATATTGTTAGGACTCATTATACTTAAAAGATGAATAGCCGAAGAGACTGATGCTTCTGTTATTACTTTATTATTGTTGTACAGCTTTTTTTTAATGATATTCTTTAATTCAATAGATTAAGAATTAATTGGTCAAAAATCAAAATTTTATTTAAAAATTTATTATTGACCAATAAATTACTGCATATATAAGAGAGATTTAAATCTCTAACTAGTGACAGAGCCACGTAATAGAAAAGAGGGCAATAATTCTTCTAATTTTAATTTTTTATATGTAAATTATATGTAAATTTCAGTTTAATTTTTTTTAAATTTTATTTTAATCTTATTTTATTGTATAAATATTTTTAGTCTCCTCTAATATTTTATCTAACTCCATCTTTATTTTTAACACTTATTTAAATGAATTAATGAGCTAACTATTACACTAACTTGACTTGATTTGTATAGCTTCTTTGATACAACAACAACAAACGATAATAACATTGATGAAGTGTGACATTGTTATAAGGTGGACATAATGTGATAATTACCATTATGATAACTACATAATTTTGATAATATTTAAAAGACATTCCTAAAATTAAGGATATATATACACTAAATTACTCATTATAAAAGTATTCGAAAGAAGTGGTTGGTCTCATCAAACTATGTTGAGTGAGTTTTTGAAAGAAAAAGAACGTGAGGTAAAAAGTGAAGCATTTAGAGAAAAAGAAAAAAAAAAGGAAAAAGAATAAAGATAAATAACAAATGTATTTATTATATATAAATATATAATAGTTAGTATTTTATGTGGACATGGTATTTTATAGGGTTAAGTATGATTTTAGTCTGTAAATATAAGCTGAAAATTTTTTTGTCTCCAATCTCTTTTTGCATATAAAATCGTCTCTAAGGTTTAACTTAGTCTTAAAATATCCTTCGAATCAAAATACTATTCTCCTTCTTCACCAAAATACTCAATTTCTATTCTTCTTTTCCATCACAACAGCATCTCTTCTTTTTCTTCTTCTTCTTCTTCTTCTTCTTCAGCAATAACAACAATGAAACAGAAATAATGTAATAAACATAAAAAAAATAAAAATAGAAATAGAAACAGCATCAAAAGTAGAAGAAATAGAAACAAAAACAGAAATAAAAAGCAGAAGCAAAATTAGAAACAAAAATAGAAACACAAACATAAATAGAATCTGAAGTATCAAAAACAAAAGCAGAAGAAACAAAAGCAGAAGAATAATGGATTAACAAAATCAGAAACAGAATCAAAATTGAAAATAATGTGATTAACAATTGATTAACAAAATCAGAACCAGAAATAATATGATTAACAAAATCAGAAACAGAATCAGAATTAGAACTCTAGGGAAGAGCAGCGGCGTGGAGCAGTTGCCGTTGAGCACTGTAAGGGAGACGAGAGAGGGCGAGCGAGAAAAGGCAAAGCGAGAGAACAGATTGGAGAAGGAGAATTAAGGGGGCTGCTGCGCCATCGCCAAGCTTCTAATGCTGCTAAACCGCTGCTGTTGTGTTCACCAAGAAGAAGGATGACGAAGACAACGAGTTTGGGAGAGAGAAACTGGGGGAGAAGACCACGCCAAAGTGGAAGCTGCCTCGTTTCTGGGGAGAAGACCACGTCAGAGTGGGAGTTGCTTTCATTTTTTTTCTTCTTCTTCTTCCCTTTCCTTTTTCCCTTTTTTTCCCTTCCCTTTTCCGTTATTTCTCCCTCTCGTCCGTTTTCTTTTTTTTTTTTATATTTTTTTAGTTAGAGATAATTTGATAATAAAATTTAAAATTTTGTTAAAAAAGATCAGACGATTAAATTAACCATAAATATAAAATATATATTAAATATAAATTACATAACATATATATATGATGTTAATCAACTCAACTTTGAGTGGCTAATAGTAGACTAATAAATTAGTCACTAGACCAATTCAACTTTATTACTATTACTCGGTGTTAATCACGCTTAAGCCTCGAATTAGATTCACTTAATCAGAAGAAGATGACAGTAAAAACTAAAAAGTGTCAAAGCTAAGTAACACGTCTCGTCTCATCTCATATTTTATCTAAAATAAAGAAAAAGTGAAAAACATGAGCTGCTTGATGCTTGCACAGCTGCTTTATGTGTACATGGTGATAATGATATATAAGTCTAAGGACAACGATATTTATCTGAATTTGTCTTTTATCATGTTCGAAATTATTAATATTGTTTCTTTTTCATTTTTTTTGTTAAAAAATTATAGTGCAAGCATGACATCAACCAGAAAAGTGTGTGAATTACTGAAGAAAACTCAGTAAATAACAGATGCTTAAATTTTTTTTTTTCTGAAAATTAGATAGATCAATGGACCAATGGGTGTCGTATATTTTATAATATATTTTTAAAAAATTATTTTTTTATAAAAATTAATTTTAACTGGTTTTCTAGTAAAAGATTATGGTTTGGACATGTGGTAGAAAAAAGATTAGTAAAATATTCAGTTTGAAAACTAAATAAGATGTAAAGTAAACAAATGATAAAAAATAGAAAAAGATTTAATAAGACTTCGTATATATGAGTTAGTAAAAAATTTAAAGAAGACGTCTAAATAATTTGATTAAAAACTAGTACATGTTAGAATTAATGTTGTCATCTAATTCATATAACTGACTCCACCTAATAGAATAAGACAATGTTATTGTTGTTCTAATAAAAGATTATATTAGTTTAACTGATTCACCATTTTTTTTTTATCAATTTTACCGATTATTAATCTAATTTTTTGTAACTGGTTTTTTATTCTGAATAGAACCATCGGATGACTAATTTCTAATTAACCTAATTGAATTTGCGGTTTTATTAAACTGAAAAAAAAAAGTATGTAATCAAGAGGGGAAGATTTTTAATCTCAATATTAAATTATATGTCCTTGTTATATAAATAGTATTAATTCATATGGTTATAGAAATTCATACCCTTAATAAATTTCTGTCCTTTGTCTTTTAAAAAAGTTAAAATAGGAAAAAGAGAAAATCTAAAAGATCAGCATTTTTATTAAAATTTAGTCGCACTTAATTAGTAAAAGAAAAGTGAATAATTTCACACCATTAAAAATACTAATAATACCTAATTGATAATTACAAATCACAAAACTTACTAATTGCTAGTCTCCTAACATTTTTCTAGTAGAAATATTTTTTTATTTGCGCCTTATATTAGAAATTAGAAATAGTTATCAAACACTGTGATATAGAATTATTCCGCTTAATTACTTCATCCTCTCTCTCCCCCCATTAACGGCTACATCAATGAAAGAAAATTGAATTGAAGAATCATTTTGCCATGCAATATAAATGTAAGGGCAATAGTCTCGTTGACAAAATTAAAGCAGTTGAAAATCAGGCATGAAGGTACATGGTTGTCTCCATTCAAAGAAAGAAGCTAATTAAGGTCGGAAAGCATCATGAGAACGCATGTTAATATAAAGAAGAATAATAATAGAAAAGAAATAAATGCCACAATCTAACAAGATTAAAATTGATCTAGATCAACAAAAGAAGACAATAATAACGCTATACTACTAGCAAATATCTCACCAAAAGGGAAACTTTGATAGGCAATGATATAACGATTTACGAGGACAAAATCAGATATTACTTAAATAAGAATGGATACTTCCATGTGTACGTGAATACGATTATGTTGCTGTGGCTTGTTGGCAAAAACATCTCGTTGATAACATGAAACACAGGAATTAAGCAAATTGACAAAAATACACATAAAAAATTTTTAAAATTATAAAAGTATGAATA
>NC_029792.2:27888927-27899084 GCF_000816755.2 Arachis ipaensis
AAGCGTTAATAAATCTATTTATGAAAAAATAAAATTAACGTTATATCCATGAACAATAAATTTTAGTTGATAAAACTAACCAAAACCTAAAAAATTATTCAGAATTTTTAAATTATCCTTTCTAATAGTTCACCATCACCTCCATCCAATCTCATAGCCTTTCTTTTTCCCCTTCCACTACCAAAAACATGATAGTTTACCGCGGAAAAATACTCATGAACAAAATACAGTAACAAATCTCCATGATCGTAGTAATCACTGTGGTTAAATTGTGTGAAAGTTTCTCAAGTTCTTGTTTGTCTGTAACCAATTTGAGCTGGACTCTCTCAATTGCCACAGATCCAATGCTCACCTTGGCAAAATCAAACGATGTCTACTTTTAAATTACGCGCTTTTATCAACGAGTGTTTCTTTCCATTCCTTTCAAAAATTTTATATGCAGTATCTACTTTTTCTAATTTTAAACCTTAATAATAAATTTCAATTTTTAAATGTGCAGGTTATCGAGTTTATTGATAGTTAGTTTTTTTTCTTCCCTTTCCAGTCATTTTCAATTGATAAGATATATATTAGTTGGAATAGTATAAAAAGAGTACATGCTTATAGTTCTAATTAATTAAAAATGAATGTTAAAAGTATAAAATTCATGATAAAAAAAAACTATATTTTTTTTCTTAATTCACAATATGTATTAATTTTTCAAAATTTTATTTTTTTATTTTTTTATCTTTTTATTAATTTAATAAAAAAATATCCGACATAAGTTAACGTAGGTTTATTTTTGAAACAGTTACAAAATTTTAATATTTTTTCTCTGATAATTTTTTCTATTTTTTTAAATCCAACGAGCCAAAATTCATAATCCTAATTAGTATGTACCGTCTTTGAAATATAGTATATAATTATAATTTTATATTTTTTTATAGTTAATTATTAATTTAAATTAAAAATCTCAATTACTTGGACTAAAATAAATCCAAATGAACGTTTATAATAATACAAGTGAAATTTTTGGAAAAAAAAAAAAGTAACTTTCACTTAGCACTGAAATAAAGTTCGCTCACTAGAAAATTGAAAGAATTTTTTCAGAGTTTCAAATTATTGTTCAGTTTATCTATATCCTGAATAAATTCAGTATTGAGTAGGCAAAGATGCATTAGGTAGAATAATATAAAAGAGTATATACTTATTGCTTTAATTAATTGAGAATGAATGTTAAAAGTATATATAAAATTCATGATAAAAAGAGTACATTTTTTCTCCTATTTTTTTATTTTTTTAAATCCAACGGACCAAAATTCATAATCCTAATTAGTATGTACCGTCTTTGAAATATGGTATATATTATAATTTTATATTTTTTATTATAATTAACTATTAATTTAAATTAAAAATCTCAATTACTTGACTGAAATAAATTCAAATGAACGTTTACATTAATATAAGTGAAATTTTGGACGAAAAACTTAAAAGTAACTTTCACTTGGCACTAAAGTAAAGCCCACTCACTAAAAAATCGAAAAAGCTCCCTCACAGGTTCAGACTATTGTTCAGTTGCCAAAGAAGATCCCAAAATAGCGAAAATCAAGATTTTACAGGATCCTAAATCACAAAGAAGATTGGAAAGATTATTTTTTTGACCATTTTTTATCTAATATTCTCTCTTTGCTGGATCTTTACATTTGTTGTATTTAAAAGACTATTTTTTTGACCATTTACTAACTCTTTTCCAATATTTCTTGGGTAGGAACTAGATCTGCATGTATCAATGTTACAACTTTGTCTCTTGTCAATGCTGGGATCCCCATATAAGTTTGTATTTTTTTTAAACTGTTCAACTTTTGATTTAGTTTTGTGGCTTTGTAATTAACGAAACTTGTATAAATATGAATAAATTTGAACTAAGTAGAAGACAGTGCTGGAAGTCCTGATGTTACTGTTAGAATTCTGCCAAAATTGAATAAAGTGGCACTTCTTCATGTTAATTTTTTTGGCATCATTTTGTTTTTTGTATTTCTTTTAGTCAACAATATAAATTAATTTTAGACCTTTTTTTCGTTATCTCAATATGCATTCTTTCTTTTGTTACAGGCTGTAGATAGATTTTAAACTACTAATTGACATTTTGGAAAATGTTATGCAACTAGCAATTGAAGACTGCAAAGCAATTACAAATTACATCCTCGAAGTAAGTGTTGTACCTTAATTTTTCTGATCATCTTCAAAGGAGGCAAATCATGGCCTATTAATTTCTTAGCTTGATTCCTGATCTCTGTCTTGCTTAGTAAATTTTATTGGAGCACACAAAGCAACTGGAGTATTGACATGATGTATAATTTAGTGGCTGAAGTTACATGTCCTTTTTGCTATTTATCTGAAAATCTTTTTGAATGTGGATTGTATGTGTAACAAAAAATGCAGAGATTGGTAAATTCATTTTGTCTTGGTACTTTTAGGCTTTCAATTTTTTGTATCATTTTAGCAAAGTCTAATATTTATTTTGTAACAGTTATATTTGAATTTTTTTTTAAACATTAAACCCATGTAATCTAGGATATTTGCTTTTCAATACTAAGTATTAGTTAATTTTATATTTTTATACTATGGATAATACATATAGGAATGTTATTATTATTTTTTTAATCTTATATGAAATTTTATATTAAGGAGCTNAATTCATCTTTTATTGTTAGCCACGGAAAAAAGTGTGGCAAAAAAGTCCGGTCTGGTCAATTTTGTCACGGGTAAAGTGTGATAGAAACAATTATTTCGTTATGCATCTTTTTATTTTGCCACAGAAAAGAGCGTGTCTAAACATGTTAAAGTTGTGGCTAACAAAATGTCTCCACGGATGCTAAGACTGTGGCTAATGGAGTAAAAAGCATGGCTAATTAAAAATGTGTCGCCCTCTTTAGTCACGGATGTTCATTTGTTGCCAAAGCGTAATTGCCATAGTTTTTTTAGATTTTAGCTACGAATTTTTCTGTGGCTAAATCCCTTATTTTTGGTAGTGATTCCACTGCCACTGCTGTGACACCCACTCCCCCTTCACCTCAATCCGTTCCTCCCCAATTCCGTTCTCTTACTCCCAATTTTCTCCACATTTTCACCTTCTTCATCAACTTTATATTAGTGGGAAGGGCCCAAATTAAACACCACTCGAAACTGGACAGTGCACATACACCACTCAAGTACTTCAACCTTGTCAAACTTGTGTATAACATCGTTAGCTGCTAGCTCATTCCATTCGGGCGACCAACTCCTATAGAGGGACCAAACATCCCCTTTACTGGGATATATACAGATGGAACCATGAGTACCTTTTTTTCATCTAACCTTATAAAAAAAATGTTGTTATAGATTTTATGTTTGCCTCTTCTAATCCCTACAAGTTTTTGAAAAATCCGAAGCAATCCAATTCAGGGGGTAGTTCACCATTGGTGTTTGAGTTAAGTCAAGAAATAATGTGGATCTTCGCATAATACCACGACATACATCCCATAATTATTGTATATCATACAGAGTCCATACTTGATTTTCATCAAAAGATCCGATCCTTCGGTTCAATCCTTGTCAAAATCAAGAAAATTATTAGTTGACGAAGACTGTGGAGAATGGGAAGAGAATTGGGAATAAGGGAGTGGGATTGGGGAGTAATAGATTGAGGTGAAGGGGAGTAGGTATCACTGGCGGTGAAAGAAAAATAAGAAAGGTTGTGGGATTGGATGGGGGTGATCGTGAAATGTTAGAAAAGGTAATTTGGGAATTCTAAATAGTTTTTTAAGTTTTGGTTAATTTTGTCAACTGGAATCTATTTTTCATGGGTACATCATTAGTTTTATTTTTTTATGGATAGATTTGTCAACCTTTGAATCTTTTGTGGTTAGAAATAGTTATTTACTCTAAAAGTATATATAATAGAATCAAAATTGTTGAGTTCTGTTTTCAGTTAGTTTAATGTATATGTAATATAGAATATGATTACTTGGCACTCTTTATTATTTATTTTGAATAAATGAGGTAAAAATTAATAAATTTAATTTTTAAAATAAAAAAATAATATGAAATATTTGGGTGTCTTATTCTGAAGTATAAGTCTCAAAAAACAATTAAAAAAATCTTAAAGGAGGTGATGCGTCGTTGTCCATCAGTATCATCATCCTCCTTTATCCTTCTATCAAAGCAAGTGTTGTTTGGATTCAGCGTTAGTCAACATCTCACTAAATGTGATCCATAAAGTGTCTTCGTTGACATGTGGTCTCAATTGAGGTAAGTTCTCACTCTCATCTTCTCCATTTATATTGCTGAAAAATGAATCATTTGTTGTATTGAGTTAGTTTGTTGTTCGTAATAACAGTAAAATGTTTGAATTTATTTTTTATTTATTTTTAATCTGAAATGGATGGGTACATTAGAGATTTTATTGGATTTTTAACTATATTTGTAGAAAGTAAAAACTCACATCACTTTTGTGTAACATGATATGAGTGAATTGAAAAGATTTGAATTTGAATATGATTTATTTTGGGTTTGAAAACTAAGATTGATAGCATTAATATAGATACTTTAAATACATTTTTCATGAAAGGTTTATTTTTGGACTTAGGTTACAAGAAATTTGATGCAATGTTCTAGTTTGACACGAGAATTTAGAGATTAATGGTGGTGGTTTGACCATGATTAGGAGAGACAACACTGTAGTTAGGATGTATAATTGGGTACTTAAGCATGATAGGAGAATGCATGTTTACTTTAATCACTATGTTGATAATCTTATTGAGTTTGTTGACTTGAAAATGGAAAAGAAGAATAGTAGAACCCTATTGATCACCCTCTGTCCCATCATTAGACTCAATGCGGCCTCTTGGTTCAGTGTTAACCACAATCACCCAACTAGATTTGCATAAATCTGGATAAAGCAAATAGTATACCTGTCGTGCATTTTGAGATAGAATAAAAAGTTCATAGTGCCTATATTTTCTGGTTACATTAACTTCAATGATATCGTAGTCCTTATGATTTCGTGTTCCTTGTCACGATGTTGGATCATACCATTTACATTTAAACATGCACACCTTGTACATAGTGTGACATAAATACTGTAATTGAATTATGTTATGCAACACACCAAACTAATAAGAATGATCACTGTCTGAATCTCCACGAACCCAAATTCTGGTGTTATCTTCTTTCTTTCCAATCGACCACTATAAAGAATGGAACCGATATCTATTAACATTGTATATCAGGTAACTAGTGCCCTTATTCATTGGGCCCAACTAAGTGCAATTAGTTTCTAATCTATTGTGTCAGTTAGATGCACGTTGAAGTATTCTCTGAACCAATGTAAAAAATTGTTCAATGAGGTATCAAGATTTGCCTATTGGAATAACCTATATGATAAAATAGGGTAAAGAAGTTTTAATTAGATTAAGAAGTTAGTATCAAATTATAAGGTGTCACCACTATAAGCCAACAAGAGTACGCATTACCGAAATTGGAATTCAGTGTGAACCCGTAAGAGCACAAAGCTAGTCTAACATTTCTAAGGTCGCTCGCAAATGTAGGATAGACCCGATCAAAATGCTTCCAAACTTCTCCATGTGACAGATGCATCATGATTCCATCATCTCTCTTATTGTTACTATGTCAGGTCATGTGAGGGACTGAACTCATTAATGCATATGATCATTTCAGCCTAGGGATTAAGGGCAAGTAGTGCATCTGTTTCATTAGAACTCTCTTTTACCGATGTTTTCCAATCTTTTCTCTCTCGACCTGGAACCTTGGTGATCTACAAAATCTACATTCAGTTAGGTCTGCATCGCTCTTGTAATACAGCATATAAGCATTCAAACAACAATCAATTTTCACCGAATTTAGACCCAGTTTTGAAACTAACTTCTTTGCTTCGTAGTGGTTTCAAGGGATGCCAATGGTCTCGACAGGTACCAGTTCGTTGCGAAGAGTGGCCCACTTATCAAAAGACTCTTGGGTATGATTTGACTCCGACTTAATACTCATCATTCTAACACATGTAGACAACTTCGAATGTACGTACCCCTCGAACAAAGGTTTTGCAACAGATTCTAATAGATGATAAAGTCTCTTTGTCTCTACGTTAGGCTCATGTTCAGCCTTTTCCAATTCTGTAACACCTATTGCATCAAACACAATCTCGTTGTATCTCTCTTGGTTATCCTCCCATGTCATTTCTTCCATGCTTAGTTCTCTCACCACCTGAATCCTCGTTGATCGACCATTGGAACTATTTAAATTCGAGGCAGACCGCTTAATTTCCTGTTCGTCCACTTTTCCATGTTTCGTCCATATCCAATACCCATCCTTGAACTATTACGATAGAGGTGAAGCGTTATGTCCGCAGGTTCTAACCATTTAGTCAGCCGACACTTATGATACGAACACTTAGATACCTCTTCAAACCTAAATGGTTCCATGCTGAAGACATGCGCAACAAACGCATCAACCCCCCTCAAAGAATTCAGGTTTTAAACCCTTCCGCTCTACTGCTATCCCTATCATACATCCATAGGCGATGACTTGGAATCATATTGCAACATACACCCTAGAATTCAACCAACAACACAACTTATTAAAATTTTTAGAAAATTTGGCAGAGTGTACCCTACAATTAGAATCTCCCACCAAATACAATTATCATTTTCGGACAAACCAAACATATTTTAAATAATTTAAACGATAATTCCGTAGAACCTCTCTTTAATTTAGAAACATCCATCAAAGAAATATAACAGTTTTCACAGAGGAAACAGCTGCATACATAAATTATAACATACACGCATTCAATAAAACATCAAATCCTAATTGTTCTAGTGTGCAACCCCTTATAACTCCACAATTTTTCAGCAAAAAAGGGTTTCGAGAAGGCACCACCATGCGACCTTTTCTCACTTCCGTCCTAAAACTCTATCCTAGGAAAAGTAAGTCCAACATAAAATTTAAACAATTCATTATATTCAGAGATAAAAAATCAACCTGAAATATTACTGCACAAAAAAAAAAAAAAAGCAAACTCTAAACTGATCTCAGAGAAAATAGCACCATCCTAATAAAAAGGACAACATTTTAAAATCACAAGGTGAAACTAATTCAAAAACTAATTTGAAAGAATAAGGTAAAACTCATTATTCCAATTAATTAAAACATAATTCTAATTTCACCAAACTAACAAGAGGCATGATAAAAATAAGCAACATAAGTTTAATGCAATTGAAAGAAACTCATTCACTAAACTCAACTAAAATCATCCAACAACTCAAGCACTCTTAATCTCACCTTACTTAACCTACTCTAACATTATTTAATGTTTACATATATTAAATTAACATAATAAATCCTAATCACACACTTCATTAAACAAATTTAACCACCGATTTAACAAAAAAGTAACAAAATGCTAAAGTCACAAATTAATATGAAAAAATAAAATAACCATACCAATAATAAATCTGATGATAGTGGCTGCAAGATCTCTTTAACGTGGTGGTCACAGAGGCAGCAGTGACGACAACGTGAATAGCAACCACGACAGAGGATGCTGTGGGGACAACAGCAGCAGCAGAGTCGATGACGACGTGCAACGGCAGCGCCAGCGGGTGCTCTAGGTGGTGGCGACGACAACAAGCTCCCGGAGGTGGCGACAGTGACATTTTGATGACGAGGGAGAGAGAAGATGAAAAGAGAGAGAGCGCGTTCGCACAAGTGAGGTGGAAGGGTTTCACGTTTGAATTTTAACCCAATTTTATTGTTGGATTTACTGGCGAATTTTTCGACGGTAAATCACCAAAACGACGCATTTAATTAAACCGTAATACCGCGCGGAATATACCGACGAAAAATCCGACAGTAACATTGGCGCCAGTGAGTTATATTTTCGTGCTAATAATTACCATTAGCTTTAGCGACGGAAAATTTGTTCCAATGGTAACCTTTTATGGCAAAAAATTTTTCCTCCTTTCCATAAAAAATCCCGAAAGTAAATTCGCTGGTACAATTTGACACTAAATCCGACGGTATTTAGCATTTTTCTTGTAGTAAAAACTCTAAATCAAAACAGAATTAAAAAATCTTAAATCTAAACTAATACATTAACTAAATTTGAAAAACGGTTAAATCTCTAATACCAACAGCTAATTAATAAGTTATCTGGAGACAGTGACAATGCAGAGGACTTTTTTGCCGTGGTGGCAATACAGACGGCGAAGTGGCGGTGGTGGTGACCAACCGGCGCGGGAGGGCTGCATTAGGGTTTTTTAAATAAATAAAAAAATAATAGGAAGAAGGAGGAGGACAACATATATGGGGGAGGAAGGAGGTAGCTCCGGCAACATAGGGAGCAGTGGCGACAGCGGTGGCAGTAGTGTTGGTGGTAACAGTGGCAGGAGCGACGAAAACGGCCGCGATAGAGCGACTAATGTGTAAAACCCTACCACACAGAGTCTTATGCTTAAGTCATAAAACAGAGGTGGTGAGGTATTATGACCTCTAGAAATAAAATTTAGTACATATAGTAGTATGAGAAAAGTTTATAACTAGGAGTCTTTGAAGAAAAAGAGGTAAATCAAAACTGGTAAATTGAAAAGCGCAATACTCCGATCGATAACGTAAACGAAACAGATATAGGATGAGCTAACATGAGAAGATAAACAAGAGAGTGCCAAGAATACAGATATCAAGGCTCGAGACTCGGTTTGCGAAGGTAACCAGTCCGAGCATAAAAGTACACATACATATATAAAGGAACTACCCAAAATAAAATCCAACAGACAATATACAGAACCTGTTTCTCCAAAATAACCTCTAAGAGGAGTCAATACAAAATATATACAGTGGAGAATATAAGTATCTAATCAAGTATATAAGATCAAAATAAAATCCCGAGAGCTAAAGATCTTCGCCAAAATAGAAGTCTCCAGCATGCCTCAGCGAGGAGCCTCACGTCCTGCATCTGAAAATCACAAAATCCGCATGGGTAAGAACCGGAGGTTCTCAGCATGGTAACAGTACCCAAATATCTAACATGTAATATCCTGGGAAAGTCAAAGTCAATCCTAGAACTTCCAGTTATAATAAACCCGTATAAATATAACTAAACCATGAGAAAAAAATAGGTGACTAACTTAAGGATCTTCAGTCTAACTAAATATCCCATTTCCAAGTCCTTCGAACCTCCCAACCGCCAACAGTAATGATATGCAAACACAAGTATATCACACAAAAAATGCACAAGTAGGAAGCAGATATGGTAGTTAGACAAGTAGCAAGTAAATATGCAGACAACTAGGCATTCCAAAAAAATTCACATATAATGCATATGATGTGTAACACCCTACCACTCAGAGCTTTACGCTTAAGTCGTAAAACAGAGGTGGTGTGGTATTACGATCTCTAAAATAAAATGTATATATATAATAGCAGAAGAATTATAATATGCTAGGAGCCTTGAAGAATAGAGGAAATAGAAATCGTGAAATAAAAGCGCAACGCTCGAAAAACGAGTTAACTTGCGTGCTAAGAAAGCTACCGCTGTCAAGTGTAAAGTAACCCAAAACAGGAACAGAGAGTCAAAGATACAATAACGAGCTCCTGACTCAGCCTGCGAAGTCAAGACTGGCCGGAGAATATACACACATATATACATATATATACATATCCAAAACCCAAATGTACATAAAATAAATCCTACCTCTCCATACACCTCTAAGAGGATCAAAAAGAATAAGTTATGTGGAGAGAAAGCTAAGTACATATATATACATCATAGCATAACAAAATAACCCAGTAACCACTCCGCTTCAAATAACACATATATACCCAATTTAATTCCCAAAACATCAATTCCGAATATTTAGATAGAATTATTATATCCTCACCTTACCTAAGCTTCACATAAGCAAGAGTGAACATTTTCCTCAAGCTAATTGGATCCTAAAATATCAAAGAGTAAAGAAATTTAATACCTCCACTTAATTTCCCAAAAATTGGGGAATAAGAGGCTGAGAATAAAAGAATGATTTACCTATGAAATTGTTCCAGTAGAAATGTAGAGCTCGACGCGGTGGACGCGTGGCCACAAACGGTGCGGCGATCGGAGCTCGGACGGAGGAGTTACGGCA
>NC_029792.2:27899093-27905017 GCF_000816755.2 Arachis ipaensis
CTCGTTTCGCTCGTTTCGACGAGCTCTATCCTAATTTAATATAATATTCACATTTCTAATCCTCCTTATTAAAAACTAATTTATTGACTAATTATTTACTAATTTAACCGGGGTTTACATGATGCATGCCTGTCCTAGTGGCTGATGAGTCTCATCTGTCGGTTATAAAGCCAACCTGACAAGTCTTGGTAGCTAACCATTAGACTGTCCCTCTGTCGTGCATCCCCAACTCGAGTTATTCATAATATAAATCATAATTTACATCTAACACCCTCAATGGTGTATATTCACGGGGGCGAGCTCATCCGGAACTTTAACAGTGTCCGGCCACACTTATGACATAGGGTTAGCAGAGTATCGAGTCTCCACCTGGAGCACGTGGTGACTAGCCACTACTTTCACCCAGAAAACTCGTATCTCAGATAGGTGGAGTGCAACAATCACAATATCAATAATTCAATTAAGCATATATGCATTCAATCTCAGCCATGCATTAACATTCATCTCAGCCATCCGGCTTAAAAATCATAATTCATTATCAGCCATAAATCATCATCACACACAGCCATTCGGCTCATCTCATACACAGTACTCCACCACCCTCCTCCACGACTCATATCATCATTATTAATCATAACTCATCATGATATCCCCTTTCTTCATCCACAAGTTACCTTTTTCCCTAGCTTCCTCTTAATCACTAGGCATTCTATATTGATCTAAGATTTAAAGGATGAAATTGGGGGTTTATAAGCGTGAAACAACATCTCGAAAGGTTACAAGCTTGTTGGAAATGTGAAAGACTTGAAAACAAAAGCTTTAGAAAAGAATAGGGTCGTGTGTATACGCATAGGGATGTGCGTGCGCACGCCCAAAAGTATTTTCAAAAAGTGTGCGTGCGCACAGGCTTGTGCGTACGCACAGAAAGTAAAATTTTCATTGTTGAGTGTGCGCACAAGGTGTGCTAGCGCCATCAACAGAGTGTCATTCCCAACGTGTGCGTACGCACAGAGCTGTGCGTATGCACAGACAAAACCTTATTGATTGTGTGCGCGCACGGGGCGTGCTAGCGCCCCCAGCAGAAGCCACTTCCCTGTGTGTGCGTATGCACAAGTTTATGCATGCGCACAGGTCCAGAATTCTATAGGGTGTGCGTGCGCACAGGGCTGTAAATGCGCACACAAACCAGAAATCACAAATTCTGCAGAATTTGCAGAATTCAGATTTCAGGCCCAAACTTTCAACAATCATATCTCCTTCCCCAAAATTCGGATTTCTACAAAATTTAAACCATTTTAAAGTTTATGAAATTATCTTTCATTTGATATAAAAATCATCAAATTCCAAAAACAATAGCTCAAGATATGATCCATTGAAGTTCATAAAAATTTCATTTTTACCAAAGCTCTTAAACTTCCAATTTCAAAAACTTACATTTCCCAATTTCTTTCAAAACCAACCAAAATTCACCCTTCTAACATCAATCATTTGCAAACCCTCATTCAATCATCAACCCACCAATTCCACCATATTTAACCAAATCTCAATTCAATAATTTTCAAGTCATAATCAACATTTCATATCTCAATTTCCAAACAAATATTCAATTCATCAATCACCATATTTATATACACATACCAATATCACACTCCAAATCATGCTCATCGACAAGAGCCTCAACCTTATCATCCATTAAACATATCAATCTACATCACATACAACTTTTACATGTTTTACCAATAATTATCACCACTCACAATTATTCAACGACTATTCATATATTCATCTCAATCCAATTCATTCAACAACTACATCAACATTTAAAAATCCTATATATCCTAGGGTCACTAGCCTACGTTTTCACAACCACATTACATTTTAGATACAGGAAACCGAAATCATACCTTGGCCGATTTTCGTCTAACCCGGAACACTTCAAATTTCACTTTTTCCTCAACTTCCAATGTCTCAAATCTCCCAAAATCAGATTTCCAAGCACAAAGCTCCTTTTCAAGCTTTCCAAGATATCAATCAAGCTTCAATATGCACATACACACTTCCTAAACCACAATTATCATACCCAAACACAACAACTCAATACCCAATACCTTAAATTTAGAATTTCACTCGGGTTTGAGATCTCTTATCTTACCCAAGGATCAAGGAGGCAAGAATAAAGCTTCCCTTCAAGTTAATTGGATCCTATAACACAAAAGAGCTCACAATTTCAACATTTTTGCCCAAGAAACTCGAAATCAAGAGCTGGAAGAAAAGGGGTGAAAACGTGGCTTACCTCTTGCACAATCTTATGGGTTTTGTAGAGCTCGACGCCGCGGTCGCGTGGCCATAAACGGTGCGTCAATCGGAGCTTCGGATCAAAAGTTATGATCAATGGAAGTTGGAAGTGAAGTGGAACAAGGGTTTCATGTTTCCCCCTTTTTCCTTTCTAATTTCAGCGTGTGTGTTTGTTTGAAGGAGAGAGAGAGTGCTGAACTCTCTTAATTGAGTGATGCTTGGCTGGGTCTTGGGCCCAACGTGGGTCCGGTTGGCCCGTTCGGCCCAATCTTGGGCCGATTTATTTAAAATTGGTGTCAAAATTCACGTTTTAATTTTCTCTATCATATTAAATCATAAAAATCTCATTTCTCACTTTCTAGAATATTTTTTAATTTATGAATTAATTAGTCATTAATTAACTGGGTTTTAAATTCTACCCACCTAAATGGAAATTTTGCCCACAAAATTTGAATTCAGTTACCTGAGAATAGGTGTGGGTAGTCTGTTCGCATTTCCGACTCGTGTTCCCAAGTGTGCTCCTCAACACCGGCTCGACTCCATGCCACTTTCACTAATGAAACCTCTTTTTCACGCAACTTCTTAATACTCGTGTCGTCAATCCTAACCGGAGTCACCGGCAGAGCCAAATCTTCCTTTAACTAGACCGATTCAGGTTCTAACACATGGCTAGCATCAGGAGTATACTTCCGAAGCTGTGACACGTGAAATACATCGTACAGGTTTGAAAGGTGAAGCGGTAGAGCCATCCGATACGCCAACGGTCCAACTCTCTCGAGAATCTGGAACGGACCGATGTATCGAGGATTCAGCTTCTTTGTCTTAATCACTCTACCTACTCCTATCGCTGGAGTAACCTTAAGGAAAGCATGGTCTTCTTCCTCGAACTCTAAGAACTTCCGCCTCTGATCGGCGTAACTCTTTTGATGGCTCTGAGCAGTGAGCATCCTATCTCTGATTTTCTTAACTTGTTCAGTGGTTTCAGCTATCATCTCAGGCCCTAACAGACTTTTCTCCCCAGCTTCATACTAGCATAGCGGAGATTGGCATTTCCTCCCATATAGAGCCTCATACGGAGCCATTCCGATACTCGCATGGTAGCTATTATTGTACGCAAACTCCACTAGCGGCATATACCGACCCCAGCTCGCCGACTGGTCCAAAACACAAGTCCTCAACATGTCTCCTAGGGTTTGGATTGTCCTCTCAGATTGACCATCTGTTTGAGGATGGTAAGCTATACTTAAGCTCAAACGGGTTCCAAAAGCTTTCTGAAACGCACCCCAGAACCTCGAAGTGAAACGGGGATCTCTGTCAGAAATTATAGTCATAGGCACACTATGAAGTCTCACAATCTCCTTTATATATAGGCACGCTAACTCCTCAAGAGTATAGTTCATCTGAATGGGTAAAAAGTGAACCGACTTCGTTAGCCGGTCCACAATTACCCAGACAGCGTCAAAACCGGCTCTAGTTCTTGGTAATCCCGATACAAAATCCATCGCAATGCTCTCCCACTTCCATTGCGGAATCTCCAAAGATTGCAATGTCCTGGAAGGTCTCTGATGTTGAATCTTCACCTTTTGACAAGTTAAGCACTTTGAGACGTATTCCACCACATCATTCTTCATACCAGGCCACCAGAACATAGCCTTTAGATCATTGTACATCTTAGTACTCCCAGGGTGAATAGAAAATCCACTTTTGTGCGCTTTTAATATATCTCGCCGCAAAGTCCCAACATCCGGCATAATGATCCTACCCTTGAATCTCCATAGCCCATCTTGATCCTCTGACACTCTCCACTGTTTTCCTTGCTCAATAGCTGGCAACACCTTCGGTAACACGTCATCGTTTTGATGAGCCTTCAGGAGTTCGGATTTAAAATCGCTTGAGATTTGCAATTGACTCAAACACAAGGTTCTAGACACTTCTTGAACACCGATCTTTAAACTCTCGAATGCCTTGAGACTCCTCTTCTCAAAGCATCATCCAAGCAGCATACAACGATTTTTGACTTAGTGCATCCGCCACAACATTCGCTTTTCCCGGATGGTAATTCAACCCAAAGTCAGTCTTTCAGTAACTCCATCTACCTCCTCTGCCGGATATTAAGCTCTTTCTGATCAAAGAGGTATTTCAAGCTCTTATGATTAGAGAAAACTCGGAACTTAACTCCATAGAGGTAATGCCTCCACACCTTTAGCGCAAACACAACCGCAGCAAGTTCCAGGTCGTGCGTCGGGTAATTAACTTCGTGAGGTCTCAATTGTCGTGAGGCATAAGCCACCACATTCTGATGCTGCATTAGCATGCACCCCAGACCCTTTAGTGAGGCATCACAATACACCTCAAATGGTTTGTTCAGCTCGGGTAACACCAACACAAGCGCGGTAGTCAACTTTTATTTCAACGCTTGAAAGCTCTCCGCACACTCAGAAGTCCACACAAATGGCGCGTCCTTGTGGGTTAACTTTTTCAATGGTAAAGTCATTTGCGAAAAGCCTTTTGATGAATCTCTGATAGTAGCCAGCTAAACCCAGAAAACTCCTTATCTCGGTAACTGAGGTCGATCGCCCCTTGGTGCACGAAATTGTGATGTCCAGGCTCGAACAATCCCTGGCAACGTGAGCAACTTGGTACGCGTAATCGTGATTACACTTTAATTATGTAAAATTCATGGCTCTTTCTTTCCCTGGAAATGGCGCCAAGAACATGGTGCCAATACCATGGTTCACAACTTCGATACAACTAACCAGCAAGTGCACTGGGTATGAGCGTCACACATAATCATCACCTTCATCACGTTCTTGGGTGCGAATGGATATCTTAGAAGTGAAATAAGATGAATTGAATAGAAAATAGAAGTACTTTGCATTAATCTTTGAGGAACAGCAGAGCTCCACACCTTAATCTATGGAGTGTAGAAACTCTACCGTTGAAAATACATAAGTGAAAGGTCCAGGCATGGCCGAGAGGGCTAGCCCCCTAAAACGTGATCAAAGGATCATAAGGTAATCCAAAGATACCTAATACAATAGTAAAAGGTCCTATTTATAATAAACTAGCTACTAGGGTTTACATGAGTAAGTAATTGATGCATAAATCCACTTCCTGGGCCCACTTGGTGTGTGTTTGGGCTGAGCTTGAGTGTTGCACGTGCAGAGGCCATTTGTAGAGTTGAACGCCAGCTTTTGTGCCAGTTTGGGAGTTCAACTCTGGTTTTGGCTCCTTTTCTGGTGCTGGACGCCAGATTTGGGTAGAAAGCTGGCGTTGAACGCCAGTTTACATCGTCTATTCTTGGCCAAAGTATGGACTATTATATATTGCTGGAAAGCCCTGGATGTCTATTTTCCAACGCAATTGGAAGCGCGCCATTTCGATTTCTGTATCTCCAGAAAATCCACTTTGAGTGCAGGGAGGTCAGAATCCAACAGCATCAGCAGTCCTTCTTCAACCTCTGAATCTGATTTCTGCTCAAGTCCCTCAATTTCAGCCAGAAAATACCTGAAATCACAGAAAAACACACAAACTCATAGTAAAGTCCAGAAATGTAAATTTAACATAAAAACTAATGAAAACATCCCTAAAAGTAACTAGATCCTACTAAAAACATACTAAAAACAATG
>NC_029792.2:27905862-27907207 GCF_000816755.2 Arachis ipaensis
TTACTTTGATCATGGTTCTTGGTGATCCATGCATTGGCATAGAACTCTTGAACCATTAGGATGCCGACTTGTTGGATGGGATTTGTTAGAACTTCCCACCCTCTTCTTTGAATTTCATGTCGGATCTCCGGATACTCATTTCTTTTGAGTTTGAAAGGGACCTCAGGGATCACCTTCTTCTTGGCCACAACATCATAGAAGTGGTCTTGATGGGCTTTGGAGATGAACCTTTCCATCTCCCATGACTCGGATGTAGAAGCTTTTGTCTTCCCTTTCCCTCTTCTAGAGGATTCTCCGGTCTTAGATGCCATCAATGGTAATGGAAAAACAAAAAAGCTATGCTTTTACCACACCAAACTTAGAATATTGCTCGCCCTCGAGCAATAAACAAAAGAATATAAGAAGAAGAAGAAGAAATATGGAGAGGGAGATGGAGATGTGGTTTCGGCCAAGAAGGGTGTAGAAGGGTGTGTTTGTGTGAATTTGATGAAGAATGGAGGGCTTTATATAGGGAAGGGAGGGGGGTTTAAGGTTCGGCCATATGGGTGGATTTGGATGGGAAATTGGTTTTGAATTTTGAAGGTAGGTGGAGTTTGTGAGGTAGGTTTATGGGGAAGAGTGGATGGATGTGAGTGGTGAAGAGGTGATGGGGAAGAGAGTTTGAGGTGATTGGTGAAGGGTTTTTGGGGAAGAGTGTTTATGGGGTTGTGTGAAAGAGAGTGGTGAGAAGAAGTGAGTGGAGGTAGGTGGGGATCCTGTGGGGTCCACAGATCCTGAGTTTCAAGGAATTACATCCCTGCACCATTAGGCATGTAAAAATGCCCTTGTACACAACTCTGGGCGTTCAGTGCCAGGTTGGTGGCCATTTTGGGCGTTCAGCGCCCATTTGTGTGCCATTTCTGGCGTTGAACGCCAGAACCATGCCTGTTCTGGCGTTCAGCGCCCAGAAGCTGCCCATTTTGGGTGTTCAGCGCCAGCACCATGCTCTGTTCTGGCACTGAACGCCAGACAGATGCTCCTCCAGGGTGTGATTTTTCTTCTGCTGTTTTTGATTCCGTTTTCAATTTTTATATTTATTTTGTGACTTCACATGATCGTGAACCTACAAAGACATATAACTAAGAAAAATATAGTTAGATAAATAAAAATTGGGTTGCCTCCCAACAAGCGCTTCTTTAATGTCAATAGCTTGACAGTGGGCTCTCATGGAGCCTCACAGATGTGCAGAGCTTTGTTGAAACTCTCCAACACCAAACTTAGAGTTTGACTGTGGGGGCTCTGGTTGACTCTGCTTTGAGAGAAGCTTTTTCTGCTTCCTCTCCATGGTTGCAGAGGGAGATCCTTG
>NC_029792.2:27908670-27911243 GCF_000816755.2 Arachis ipaensis
AGCTTTTGAGGAGGAAAGAACTTAAAGCCTTAAGCCTTGACCAGCTTATCCCATGAGTTCAGGCTATCCTTAGGTTGAGAATCCAACCAGAGTCTAGCTCTGTCTCTTACAGGAAAAGCATCTTACAGCAAAAGGGAAAAGCATGAGCCTGTAGACTTCAGGATCTACTCCATTAGTCTTTACAGTATCACATATCTGCAAGAATTCAGTTAAGAACTGAAAAGGATCTTCAGATGGAAGTCCATGAAACTTGCAGTTCTGCTGCATCAGAGAAACTAATTGAGGTTTCAGCTCAAAATTGTTTGCTCCAATGGCAGGAATGGAGATGCTTCTTCCATGTAAATTGGAATTTGGTGCAGTAAAGTCACCAAGCATTCTCCTTGCATTGTTGTTGGGTTCGGCTGCCATTTCCTTTACTTGTTCGAAATTTTCAATCAAGTTGTCTCTGGATTGTTGTAAATTAGCTTCTCTTAGTTTCCTTTTCAAATTCCTTTCAGGTTCTGGATCAGCTTCAACAAGAATGCCTTTTTCTCTGTCCCTGCTCATAAGAAAGAGAAGAGAACAAGAAAAGAAGAGGAATCCTCTATGTCACAGTAAAGAGGTTCCTTATTGTTAGTAGAAGAAAAGAAGAAGAAATTCGAACACAGATAGAAGAGGGGGTTCGAATTTGGTTATGATGTGAGGAAGAGATGTTAGTTAATGAATGAATAAATAGAATAAGATGAGAGAGAAGGAGGGAATTTTCGAAAATAATTTTTGAAAAAGAGTTAGTGATTTTTTGAAAATGGTTTTTGAAAAAATGTTAGTAATTTTCGAAAATTCAAATAAAATAAAATGATTAGTTAATTAAAAAGAAATTTTGAAAAAGAGGGGAGATATTTTCGAAAATTAGAGAGAGAGAGTTAGTTAGGTAGTTTTGAAAAAGATAAGAAACAAACAAAAAGTTAGTTAGTTAGTTGAAATAAATTTTGAAAAGATAAGAAGTTAGGAGGTTGGAAAAGATATTTTGAAATCATATTTTTGAAAAAGATAAGATAAGAAGATATTTTTGAAAAGATATGATAGTAATTAGTTTTGAAAAAGATTTGATTTTTAAAATCACAATTAATGACTTGATTCACAAGAAATCACAAGATATGATTCTAGAATTTAAAGTTTGAATCTTTCTTAACAAGCAAGTAACAAACTTCAAATTTTTGAATCAAAACATTAATTGTTATTGTTATTTTTGAAAATTATGATATAAAACTAAGAAAAAGATTTTTGAAAAATATTTTTGAAATTTTCGAAAATAACAAAGAAAAAATATGAAAAAGATTTGATTTTTGAAAAAGATTTTGAAAAAGATAGGATTTTTAAAATGAAATTTGATTTGACTCATGAAAACAACTAGATTTTAAAATTTTTTGAAAAAGTCAAATCAAAATTTCGAAATTTTAAGAGAGAAAAAGGGAAAGATATTTTTTTTTATTTTTGAATTTTTATGATGAGAGAGAAAAACAAGAAAAATATGCAATGCATGAAATTTTTAGATCAAAACAATGAGTGCATGCAAGAATGCTATGAATGTCAAGATGAACACCAAGAACACTTTGAATGTCAAGATGAACACCAAGAACATATTTTTGAAAAATTTTTGATGCAAAGAAAACATGTAAGACACCAAACTTAGAAATCTTTCATGTTTAGACTCTAAGAAACGAAAAATGCACATGTAAAACAAGAAAAGACACAAAACATGAAAACATCAAGATCAAACAAGAAGACTTACCAAGAACAACTTGAAGATCATGAAGAACACTATGAATGCATGATATTTTCGAAAAATGCAAGATGCATATGCAAGTGACACCAAACTTATGATATAACTCAAGACTCAAACAAGAAACAGAAAAATATTTTTGATTTTTATGATTTTCTAATTTTTTTTTGTATTTTTTTTTTCGAAAATTAATTGAAAAAGAAAAAATAAGGATTCCAAAATTTTTAACATGAATTCCAGGAATCTTGCATTCTTAGTCTAAAGCTTCAGTCCAGGAATTAGACATGGCTCACTAGCCAGCCAAGCTTTCAATGAAAGCTCCAGTCCAAAACATTAGACATGGCCAATGGCCAGCCAAGCTTCAGCATTTAACACCAGAGTATATTGCTCTTGATAACAAATTGCAAGCCTCAGTCCAAATAAATTTAGACATGGCTTTACAGCCAGCCAGGCTTTACATGCTTCATGAAACACTAGAATTCATTCTTAAAAATTCTGAAGAAAAATATCGGTCTCCTGTATTAGATATCTAATAGATATTCATTCTAGCTTGTTTGCATGTAGAACGGAAGTGTTTGTCAGGCACA
This sequence comes from Arachis ipaensis, assembly GCF_000816755.2. NCBI lineage: Eukaryota > Viridiplantae > Streptophyta > Magnoliopsida > Fabales > Fabaceae > Arachis > Arachis ipaensis. The sequence goes on from NC_029792.2 coordinate 27,911,020, forward strand.
CATTCATAAGTGAGAATGATGATGAGCGTCACATAATCATCACATTCATCACGTTCTTGGGTGCGAATGGATATCTTAAAAGCGAAATAAGATGAATTGAATAGAAAACAGAAGTACTTTGCATTAATCTTTGAGGAACAGCAGAGCTCCACACCTTAATCTATGGAGTGTAGAAACTCTACCGTTGAAAATACATAAGTGAAAGGTCCAGGCATGGCCGAGAG
>NC_029792.2:27911310-27920195 GCF_000816755.2 Arachis ipaensis
TGAACGCCAGTTTACGTCGTCTATTCTTAGCCAAAGTATGGACTATTATATATTGCTGGAAAGCCCTGGATGTCTACTTTCCAACGCAATTGAAAGCGCGCCATTTTGAGTTCTGTAGCTCCAGAAAATCTACTTTGAGTGCAGGGAGGTCAGAATCCAACAACATCAGCAGTCCTTCTTCAACCTCTGAATCAGATTTCTGCTCAAGTCCCTCAATTTCAGCCAGAAAATACCTGAAATCACAGAAAAACACACAAACTCATAGTAAAGTCCAGAAATGTGAATTTAACATAAAAACTAATGAAAACATCCCTAAAAGTAACTAGATCTTACTAAAAATATACTAAAAACAATGCCAAAAAGCATATAAATTATCCGCTCATCACCCCTACTCCATCACGGCTTCCACCTTGGAAGGATCTACAACTAACCTGGAACACTTAAAATTTCCCTTTTTTCTCAATTTTCAATATCTCAAAGCTTCCAAAATCATATTTCCAAGCACAAAACTCCTTTCCAAGCTTTCCAAGATATCAATCAAGCTTCAATATGCACATACACACTTCCTAAACCACAATTATCATACCCAAACATAATAACTCAATACCCAATACCTTAAATTCTGAATTTCACTAGGGTTTGAGATCTCTTACCTTACCCAAAGATCAAGGAGGCAAGAATAAGCGTTCCCTTCAAGTTAATTGGATCCTATAACACAAAATAGCTCACAATTTCAACATTTTTGCCTAAGAAACTCGAAATCAAGGGCTGGAAATACATGAGTAAAAACGTGCCTTACCTCTTGTACAACCTTATGAATTTTGTAGAGCTCAATGCCGCAGTCGCGTGGCCGCAAACGATGCGTCAATCGAAACTCTGGATCAAAAGTTATGATAAATGGAAGTTGAAAGTGAATTGGAACAAGGGTTTCATGTTTCCCCCTTTTTTCCTTTCTAATTTCAGCGTGTATGTTTGTTTGAGGGAGAGAGAGAGTGTGCTGAACTCTCTTATTTGAGTGATGCTTGGCTGGACCTTGGGCCCAACATGGGTCCGGTTGGCCCCGTTTGGCCCGTTTGGCCCAATCTTGGGCCGATTTATTTAAAATTGATGTCAAAATTTTCGTTTTAATTTTTTCTATCATATTAAACCATAAAAATCTCATTTCTCACTTTCTAGAATATATGTTAATTTATGGGTTAATTAGTCATTAATTAACTGGGTTTTACACAATGCGACGTAAGGAGTCCACGCAGTCCTTAAACGCTGTTGGTCGTGGTCGACGTTGGTGGAGGGGGGGAGAGAGGGGGGAAGGTTAGAGAGAGTAGTTCAAAAATGAGGGGAGGGAGGATTCGCGATTCGAATTTAGGACAAGATTACCGTCGGATTTATCAGCGGATAAATCCGAGGGTAACACTTTGCAAATGACCAAAACGCAACGTTGCACCAATTCAGATTACCGGCGGATTTATCCCCCAGTAAATCTGATGGTAATGATCACGTCGATTTTTTTTGTTTTTTTCCAATTATTACCACGAATTTTCCATTGAAAAATCAAATTTGATGGTAATTTTTTTACCCGACAAATTTATTGTCAAATCTGCCACTAATGTCCAACGATAAATTCGATGGTATTTGCCATTTTTTTATAATGTTAAAAATTATTTTATTTATTTTAAATTCTAGCCATAAATCATAAATTATAAACATAAACACTAAAATTGGCTAATATTGAGTTTTTTTATTTTACATATTGGGGACGAGTTGGTGTATAACAACGTTATGGGCGTCCATGGTGCTTCACGCAGATGTGACGGCTGCGATGAAGAAATCGGACGGACCGATTTGTTCAAGGTAATCGGATGGTCCGTTTTCGGGGCTGGGAGGGTAAACAAATTGGACCGTCCGATTTGTGCCCCCAGCCAGGTGTCACGTATGCAAGTGTCCCCCACCAGAAAGTAGCAACACTTTGGTGATTTCCCTCGCCCCCCTCCCCATTCTCTTTCACTTTCAGCAACCAAACTCTCTTCTCCTCCCACCCCACAAGCTTCTTCCATGGCCCTCCATTCATAAAGCTTTAAGGAAAAAAAAATTGGACCACTCCTTGACAATGCCCAGAAGAAAAAGAAGAGTAAAAGATGTTAATCGTCCGGAGCTCCACATTGCTAATTATCTTGATCATCCTAACTATGTAAGTTTTTATTTTATTTTAAAAAAATTTATTTTAATTAGAATAATAGTTATTATTATGTTAGAGATTAGTAATTTATTATGATGATAATGTTAAAAATTAGTGTAATAATAGTGTTTGAATATTTTAATCTGATTAAAATAATTTTAGAGATTAGTAGTAATGTTAGATTATAATGCAGAAATTAGGGGATTAGTGTAATAATATTATTTAGAAGGAATGATTATAGTACATTATGATAATAATAATAATAATACTGTTATTAAAAATGGAGATATGATAAATAAAATGATATTACCGAATTTATTGGAATAATAATAATAATAATAATAATAATAATAACAATAATAACAACTGATACTGATACTGATGGTTTAATTATTTTTATTAGAATACGGCACTAATAGATCAACGTGTGATAATGATAATGATAATAAATCATTTAATTAGTATTAGTTGTTAGTAATAAATAATTTTTTGGTAGTAATAATATTTATTTATGATTAAGCATTTGTAGGATACTAAAATAAATATTATGATTTAAAAATTATTAAATTAACTATTTTTGTTATAAGTATAACATAAATATTTAATAAAGGATTAATGATTGATTTATTGTTGTATGTATGTTGTTAGAACATAATTGAATAGTTACTTGAGTATTAGTATATAATATAATAGTTATTTATTTAATAGTTATTTTTATTGGTTGTGGTTGTGGATACGTTTTACTGGTTATTTGGTAATGAAAGTTTGAGTTGATAAATTTAATTTGTTAATTATTTAATATTATGTTTGTGTTTAGGGTTCTCGAATGTTGCAATATGACCACTACATGCCACCGGATCAGTACAATCCAATAGTGGAGGGGTATTTACGGGACACAGGCTTTTATCATGTTTCACAGATTAGAGTTGTCCAATGTCAGTCGGCATTTGTTAATGCTCTGGTCGAGAGATGGCACCCTGAGACCCACACGTTTCACTTTCCGGTTGGTGAGTGTGCCGTGACACTGGAGGATGTGGCGTTAATTCTTGGTCTTCCGACAAATAGTTTGCCAGTTATGGGACCGACACTGAGCAATTATGAGGCTTTAGAGACTGAATGCTTGGACCAGTTTGGTGTTGCACCTATGAAGGCAGACTGCAGGGGAAGTTCCATCAAGTTGGTTTGGTTTCGAGCATTGAAAGATCGATTAGTGTTGGTTGATGATATCCAGATTCAGAGGTACGTGAAGTGCCACATAATGTTATTGTTTTGGACCGTTATGTTTGGAGATAAGTCTGCATCAGGGGTGCACTGGAGGTTTCTTCCGTTACTCCGTAACTTTGTTGGGATCATACAGTTCAGCTGGGGATCGGCCTGCCTGGCACACCTGTATAGATCATTGTGTAGAGCAACTCGGGTCGACTGTAAGGAGATTGATGGTCCGCTGACACTGTTGCTTGCATGGGCTTGGACCCGTCTACCATTCATTGCGCCGATTCCAAGCAATCCTCGAATCTTTCCGATTGCAAATAGGTAAGTTTAATTACTAAACGCTTTTAAATAGTATATTTTAAATTGTATCCATAAATGTAAGTTAGCGACTCGCTTGATGTCAGATGGCATAACTGAGAACGTCAAAATCGGCCTTACAAATTTCGTACCCTTGAGAACTATAGGAGTGATCTGGATGTTCTGCAAGAAGGACATGTTTGTTGTAATAAACAAGTAGTTCTTTTTGTTTAGCCGTGTTATTATTCTGTGTGTAATCCTCGGTTACTTGCATAATGTGTGCAGTTTGTTTGGGAGCCTTATGCAATTGGAAGGATCGATCCGGACGTGATTCCTCCTGACATCCGTCAGCATTCTGCTATTTGGAGTGCCACAGTTCCACTTATATCTTTTGAATGTATTGAGTGGCATGCATCTGATAGACTGAGGAGGCAATTTGGCTTGACTCAGGGCATTCCTAATCAGGAGCGAGACCTAGGTGAAGCACACGACGAAGTTCTGACAGGTCCGAAGAATCAAGATTGGTCTGAAACCCACTCATTCTGGGTTATGCATTGGATGAACCGATATAGTCATGTTCTTATCGATGACACGGTGCCCTCACAGCATCAGGCAGATATCTACTTGCATTTGTACCGAGGTACATTTGGTGACCACTTGCATCTGTCACAGATTGAACTGCAAGAGAATCAGCCCGGTGATCCTATGCATAATCAGGAGAACCAAGAAGTACAATCACCGCCACCACCATCGTCACCGCAACCACCGCCGCCCCCCTCACAAACACAGGCACAACAAGAGCCTGAGCAGTTCACTCCATACATTCCTGACACGCATTCTGCGGATTACTTGACTCCACCAGTATATCAGCAGTACTGGAGTGTCCCGCACCAAGAATCAGGTGAACAGGGTTCTTTTAGCCAGCTACTTGGGTTCATGGCTCCTGTGCCAGGTTACTCATATCCAGCTTACAGAGACATTCCCACCGACCAGATGGCCTAACCGAGTGGGATTGCTCCAGGTAGATTGTCATTGGATACGAGACCTCGACAGCTCACTTCCTCTGGTACTTCCGGAGGTAGAGTTTCTGTTGACTCTAGTATGAGTGATGATGCCAGGAGGGGTATCATACAGAGCGGAATTGATCGTCGTGTTCCAATGAATCTTATTCTAGAGAGTTACCAGCCAGTTGATGAGGACAATGATGACTTTCTGGTTGACCATCCAGATGGGGATGATGTTGCGGATGAGGATGACGATGAGGATGACGATGAGGACGACGATGAGGATGAGGCAGATGGTGAGGATGATGATGATGGGGGTGATGGTTCGGATGATGGTTCAGCGCCTACTGCAGGTAAAACGATTTGTTGGTCATTGATTATTTGGATTGATTGTTGATTATTGAATTAGTTGTTTGTTGAATTAGTTGGTTATTGATTATTTGAGTTGATTAGTTGATTTAATTAGTTGGTCATTGATTATTTGACTTGATTATTGATTATTCGAGTTGATTATTGAATTAGTTGTTTGTTAAATTAGTTGGTTATTGATTATTTGAGTTGATTAGTTGATTTGATTAGTTGGTTATCGAATGTTTTCATAGGTACAACCACTAGCGAAAAAGGAAAAGGATACAACCTTAGAGCTGACCCCCCTCGGCGGAGCGCTAGTCGGTATACCCCATCCGCTTCTAAAAATGTTGCAAAGAAATGCAAGAAATTAGTCAAAGATGTAAAATGGGCGATGAGAAAATGATGTTGGACTTACTTATGTATCTTGTCGTGAACTTATTTATATAGCATGTGTTGGACTTATTTATGTATCATGTCTTGGACTTATTTATGTAGCATGTTGGACTTATTTATGTAGAATGTGTTGGACTTATTCATGGAACTGGTTCAATTTTGTAGAATGTTTGAGATCTGGAAATGGTTGAGAACAGGTTTGAGAAATATTTGGATGGGACCCGAATAGGGTGGCAAAGTCTGAGTTTTAGAGGAGATGCTGCCGAAATTTTATAAAATTGAAAGTTTCGTTTGAAGTAAATATTTAAAAAGATTTGGTTTTAAACATGATATATTTTGAGATTGATTTATTTAAAAGAAGGAATTATGTCTTGAATTGGAATTGTTAATCACGTCATACAATAACATCACATACGAAAGTCATACAATATATAAAATATTCAAAGTCATACACTAAATGGAGTGACCGCTATGGCCGGAGCTCTATTGCGTGGTCGCACCCGGATTACTTGGACCACCACGTTGACGACATCTACTACGGCTGTGACCCTCGTCCCCGCATTGCTTACATAGCCTAGGACCACGCAATATTCGAGTGTCCATCTCATTCAAGAAACGGGTCATCCTTGGCCGACCTTTGGATACCCGTCTAAGGAATGGATTACCTACAAATCGAGGTCCATGATAAATAGGCCATGTTGTTGGATTCCCGAGTGCCCTAAACCTAGCCCTGTACACTCGTCGAATCTGGTCCATCTTGTAGACATCATGTACATACAGTTGCCAATCAAGATGTTGGTTTGCACAACAAGCAAACACATGTCGACACGGAAGCCAGTCAACTTGGAACTCACCACAGTCACACCGTTGTTGACGGAGGTCCACTGCATACTCCACACCACTAGGACTCTCACGCACTTCGAATACCTCATTCTGTCGGTCAAAGCAACTAACTTGGATGTTACATACTGCCCGCTGATTTGCATGTAGTTTGGAGGTTACAAGCTCAGAGAACACATGTCCTACATTAATTCTAGCCTCAGCCTCGGCTCTTTTTCGGGTGAACAATTCATTAAGCCTGTAAAATGTTGCCTTAACAAGTGTAGTGACTGGAAGATTGCGAGCCCCTTTCAGTATCGAGTTGATGCATTCCACTAGATTGGTTGTCATATGACCCCATCGATATCCCCCATCAAATGCTAAAGCATACTGCTCATGCGGAATTCGATCCAACCAGTTGGTATAAGCCTCACCCCGCTCACGTAAACGCTGATATCGCGTCTCGTACTCGCGAACTGTTCGCGAGTAACCTGTCACATAAAAAAGGACCCACCATAAAAAACGTTCATCATAATAACTGAGTTCAGGAGTAAATGTAATCGTAACTATCATGCCGATGTTGACGATAAGCTTCTGTAGATATGGAGCCTTGAATTTCCTCAGAAAGTTGGACTCTATGTGTCTGATGCAAAACATGTGGAATGCTCTGGGAGGAGACCAAGCTCCGTGACTACGGGCACTAGCAGACCTAATGGAATCGTGTCGATCGGAGATAAGGCCCACACCGTCCCGTGTCACAACATGCTGTCGCAAGTTACTCAGAGAAAAGTGCTAAGCCTCAGATGTCTCTCCCTCAACTATCGCAAATGCAATCGGCATGTGTCTGCCCCGGTCGAACCGGCCGAGCCAGTTTGATTCTATCAACACTGACGGAAAACACTACATTTCCAGCCTACATGTTCACTTCATAATTAAATGTTAAACAATTACTAATTACATGCTATATTTTGCCTATTTACCCTTGTCTTAACTATTTGTCCTAAACTCAAAACCCATGCACAAATCATACTATCACAAATCTTAATTTAAATTAATGGCGCACCTGCATTTACATATTGAGGAAACTCCGATGCATGCATGGCCTCCAAATCCAATGACCGCATGAAACTCGGCTCCACAAACGGCTGCTGATTTGCTAGTGCATTTGCCACATCCGCCACATCTGCCACCATAGCCTTGTCAGCTTGATCTTCGTCTACACCCGGATCAACGACCTCGTAGTTACTTTCGAACTCTTCTTCACTATCACTGTTGTAATCTTCCAATTCAATATCTCGGTCCACTGCAGATTGCTCGAACTCGATATACAATTCGATAAACGTCATTCGCGACCGACTTTCAAGATACACTGAAAATATTTCTTGCATGCTCGCTTCGTCGGTCACGTATTTCGTTTGAAATTGCACGAACCCACCAAAGACAGATATAGGATATCTGTACAGAATACACGACACTCTCCTAGATATTTGAGAATCCATCTTCTCACAAATGACCCCTTTTAATTCTTCAAATGACAGTGTGAATGGAATAATAATATCTAACGGATTATCACACACAAATTTCACTCCTTCTGATGTTTGTAATAAAATATGGCCATGATAATACACTTTTAATCTTACTCTATCATCCATGATAATAGAGAAGAAGAGATCTACAAATAAAGAAGAAGAGATCTGCAGTGAAGAGATTTAGAGAGTTGTAGCACCGAAGAAGAAGAATGAAATGAGCTGCTCAGATTGGGAGTACATATATATATGTATATCACACTCAAATCGGACCATCCGACCGCATGTATGGCCATTCGAAATTTTTAGAACTAATAAATCGGACGGTCCGATTACTAGACAGCTCGCCCAGAAAATTTTTGAAACCCAGAAATCGCTGGGTCCGATTTGGGTGAGCTAGAGTTTTTTTGAAATCAGCCCTCAAATCGGTAGGTCCGATTTCCTTGGGCAAAAAAGAAAAAACCCTCCGCATGCTACAAATTGTATGGTTCGAGTTCCATGCATGCAACATCACCACGCACAAATTGGACCGTCCGATTTGTGCCCCCATCCCTGTAAGAAATCGGACCATCCGATTTCTCTCCGTCAGCTAACCGTCGTCACACACTTGTTAAATACCTCTAAGCTCCATAAATGAGTGTTACACCAAACCTAGGTTCATATCCAAAAAAATTAGCCGCTAATATTCACTGGCTAAAATTTTATTTCGTGCCTTTTTTATTTAGTCCCTTTTTAAAATTTAATAGTCTAGCTCTGTCTATGTGGATGATAAATAATTAAATATTATAGTAACAAGAGGGTATAATATGATGAACTGAAGATGTCAAGAGGCATAACAATAACACATTTCTTATATAACATTGGTGTAATATTTTGTTTAGATCAATGCACATCATATTTGTATGTTTGACTCAACCAAACTTATTAGGTGGACACTCAGCTAAAAATGTTTAAAATATTTTTAAATAAAAATGTTTAATTTCGTTTATTGAATAGATTGCCATGTATTAGATTTTTAACATGTGATATAAATTAAAAGTGTTATTTTTATTAAAATGTATTTATATATTTTTAAAATAATTAATTTGACATTAATATTAATTTTTT
>NC_029792.2:27920411-27925219 GCF_000816755.2 Arachis ipaensis
CTTCAATTTTTATTATAATTTATATTTTTATTATTAATTTATATTTTTTTAATATATTTGTTAACTGTGGCTAAATAAATAACTTTAAAAAAAATATTTTACCATTTTTATATGATTGGTGCCCAACTTATTAATTAGGATGATGGCTTAGGGGTTGTAGGTGGAAACACGCGTATGGATCTGTGATTAAGACAAAGGAAGGGAAAACGTCAAAGAGAGTTGAGCCTTTTTCAAAGTCATGTTTCCACTCTTGTAGTTGTATCAGTTCATGCATGCATCTTTAATTTAATCTAACCCAAAAAAATATGGATAACAAAAATGTGTCGTTTAGTAGCAAAATTGAAATTTGTAAAACACCAACCATACCTATGCTAGTTGATAAAGACTCAAAACATTGTTAAGTTAAGACTAAAGTATTTTTGCGTCAAAGCAAAATCAACTTTCAGTCAACCCCGCTTGCACAAAAATACAAACGAATAAAATAATGAAACACCCTATTTCCTTTAAGCCGAATAAATAAATAATTAAATATTGAGAATTAACTTTTTTTTTTTACTAATAGACAAAATCTTTTTTCATCTTTTTCGGTTCTTTAATTTTTATTGAAAAAGAATATTAAAATTTTTATTGACTGACTGTTGGCTGAAATGAAATGTATTCTTTAATTAAACGCTTGTCTTAGAATTAAGGGGAAAAAATCAGTTAATATAATAAAAATGAATGATGACCATTATTTAACGGAAATGTATATAAATTTTCTTCTTCTTATTATTTTGAAAGATAGTCCACTGAGCTTCTTGTCATGCCAGACATAAATAGTCTAAAATAAAATTTTTGGCCCGTAACAATTTAATTAATATAATTTTTTCTACAAATAAGTGTTACAACAATACCCAAAATTATTTGGATTAAACTCTTCTAAAGTTAGGAAATTAATAAAGTGACAAAATAAGTATTTAATAATTTCTAAATTAAAATAGTAAAATTTACCTACAATAAGTATTATAAATTTAATTAAAAGATTTTTTTTTAAATTATTCAGCCTAAGCTAACACTTGGTTCAATAAGCCTCACTATAAGAAATTTGTATTTTGCCCTGCTTTAAAAATGTGTCAAAAAGTTGGGAAAAACGTAGCCATAGTAATTTATCACATTTTTTGAGCTATCGATACGCTTTCTAAAGGGTCGGTTATTTATCCATGGCTAATTTTCTATGGCCACACTTTTTTATCAACGGTCATGCTGTACTTTTGGCCACGCTTTTATAAACAAAAAATGTGAAAATTGGTAGGAACCTATAACCACACTTTTAAAGTATACCAAAAGTCTGGAACCTGTAACCATATTTTCAAAGCGTGCCTACTCAGAATCTTTTGGCACACTTTTAGAAGAGTACCTAGATATGAATCTATCGTCATCCTTCTCGTATCTAGATGTAATTATCGTATTTTTAAGGGTTAAGTACGATTTTGGTCCTTAAGGTACAAGTCGAAATTTTTTTTCTGTATTCAACCTATTTTTGCATACAAAATCGTCCCTAAGGTTTAACTTGGTTTTAAAATCGTCCTTACCTTAGGGAGAAAAATCGTATAGAGGTGGCGGTGGAAGCGAAAGCGGAAACAGAGGTGGATTGTGGGCAGCTTCTTCTTCTTTCATTCTCCCTTCTTCTTCCCGTCCCCTTCACAGGAGAAAAACACTCTCTTTCTCTTATTTTTTCTTTTTTTATTTTATAATTTTTTTTGTTATGGGTAATTTAGTCCAAATTTTAATATTTAAGTAAAAATGACGATTTTTAAAACTAGGTTTTAAACCTTATGGGAGATTTTGTATGAGAAAAAAGGTTAGAAACGAAAAAAAAATTTGAACCTATACTGTAGGACCAAAATTATACTTAACCCTATTTTTAAAGTATGACCTATTTTTTTTTATCAAATTTAAAAAATATTAAGTATCTACATTATTTATATACAATGCAACATACTCCAAAAACATTAAAAAATTAGATAATAATTATATAAAAAATATCAATGGCTATTTTTTTTTAATTTGTTGTATGGTTTATAACAAAATTTAATATAATAAGATACACTAATACTTAGAAAGTTTGATTATAATTTATCATAATACATGAACTTTCACTATAACTAAATTTCTTTTGTTCAAATTTGTTTGTTGGAACTCTCTGAATTAGTCGACGATGGAAAGATCAATCACTTAACCAAATACTAAAAGTTGTGTCAAATTTTCAGCTAATAAAATATTGACCGAACAAGAACTTGAAAGAGGTATCTGGAAACAAATTTTTACAAGAATTTAGGTTGACATCAGTAAGTTATGGGCAGTTTAAATATATGTGTATTAAATGAAACAGAAAAGAAGTACCTGGAAGCAAAATTTTACAAAATTTAGGTTGAGATGAGTAAGTTGTATGTGGACAGTTTAAAAATTCTAAGATTAAATGTTTGAGAAATAATATGCAGTAAAATCAACTATAATTTATAAAACTCACATCCAAGGCAAAACAACCCTATCGACAAAGTTTTTTTTAAAGGGGAACGCTAGGTAGACAATGACCTTGTTGAACAATATGAACAATCTGCTTTAAAAATTAGCCCAATTAGATTACTAACACAGTATACCCGTATACACCCCTCCCAAATCCTAATTTTAATCATCTTAATTACTAACATCATAATCATCCCACCCACTCCCACCTTCTTTGACCTAGCAGTAAAAACTTTTCCCCTTCCCCACTATTCAAACGGCATTCAGGAAGTAGTAGCCTTCCCCTACTCCCAATTGAAACGGCATTGACAAAGGAGGACCTTCCCACATCCGACGCTTCTTCTTTGCTGCATTCCGTCGTCCATCCTGCCCCTCGCCAAACCGACCATCCTCCGGGGCGCCTCCATTGTGAAGACGAACAGCAGCAGGCGAACCCCCCTGTCGCCGTCGCGTGGAAGTCACCCAGCCGCCACCAGCGTTGTCTTTTAACAGTCATCTTCCGAGGTTGAAGTCACTGCATGTCTGCGCCGCTTGGAGTCTTCCTCGGACAAAACCAAAGCAACCGTGGTGTGTGTTTGCTTGCCCCTATTGAAGGTCAGTCCCTCGATAGCCATTTCTTCAAGGTTTAGATGTTCATAGTAATGTTTATGTTATGGTTGCATAGAAGGGTTTTGCTGCTTGTGGGAATTGCTGGGCCTGTTTGACTTCTTCAAGTGTTTATTAACATAAGGAAACTGAAAAGAATAATGACTCGTACATGTTGTTGAGGATCTGGTTTTTCGTGTCTTGTTTTTTAATGGTTGACTGTATTTGGATTTGTTTTTGTCTCTGAATATTAGTAAGTCAGCAATTGGTGTGAAGCACGTGCTTAAAATTTGTTGCTTTGTGAGTTGTATGTTTAATCACTCTAAGTTGGATGGTCATTTCTATACATGAATGGATGGTTGAATTTTTTGCACAGTTGTTTGAAATTTGGTTGATGATGTTAACTTTTTTTTCCTTTCAATACCTAACTTAAAAAGGTGTCACATTTGAATAACTGTTCAATTCTCTTATTATGCATATTTGATTTTGAAAAGGTAGGTTTGAATCGGTATCCTATTTGTTTATTTAAGAAAAAAATTGTAAGTATAATTTGGAATCAATTTACATTTTTCTAGTCTTAGCTGAAAGTGTATTTTACTTTTTCTTCACATGTCTAGTTGCATTTGATTGGATAGGATCTAAATGAAAGTAGTTTTGGCATTCAGTTTGACCATGTAAAGACTCTATTTACATGTTGATCAGCATATTTGACTACCATCGCAATCAATCTTTGGGAACATTCTAAACAAACCAGCTTTAGACTTTAAAAATAGTGAATAAGTTAGCATGAATAGTCCTTTTGACACACCAGATCGAAATAAATAGTGTGTTGCCTTGAATTTACAAGTTAATTGGTCCGTTTGATTTTTTTAATACTTGCAGCGGGAAAATTATACTAGATGAATATTTAAAGTTGAGCGTTGTGACATGATCTACAGCATTTAGGACGCAATTTCTGTTGTTACTAATCTCTAGAGCTTATCAAGCTGTTATATTATGACTTGTTTTGGTGACTTTCGTAATCAGAAGTTCAATTTTGACTGCTACACTTTCAAGGACCTTGTTTTACTTGATTTTTTGTTATCTGCCTGTCTACTCATACTGCGCACGACTGTGGGTGTTCTGTTGTTGATTTTCATATTTTTTTTTTGAAATTACAGCAAAGATAGTAATATCACATGGTTCATGGATGCTTGGATTAAAGCGAACAGTATGAAATTTGATGGAGTTTGGGCTTGATATTTTAGAATTCTTTTCTTTATCTGTTTCTGGTTCATGTAATTGACTTTTAATTTCTATGAATTATGGATGTTCAATTTTATAAGAAACGATGGATACAAAAAAGAGATGGCTTTTAGTGATGGTTTAACTAGATATGAGTTAAATTAGTTATAAATACTATAGTTGCATAATGTTTGATGTCTACATATTTATAACTTTATTATTTTCGATCATGGATGTTGTAAAGACTCGTGTTAAACTTTTAAGAATAATACATAGTTATATAGAAATAATATTTTTTATGTGTGAAATTTTCTAAATAATGCGAGCGGACTATTATACTACATAAATGTAAAAAATTTACGGTTTTGAAATGACCTAAATCATTTATGAAGCAATTTTTAGTGTTAATAATTTCTAGTGCCTATTAAGCAATTTTTATTAGGAATTGTATTGGTTCCTTTTGTAATAAGAAATTAATTAATATTAATCCAGAG
>NC_029792.2:27925232-27929766 GCF_000816755.2 Arachis ipaensis
CATAGTTGAATAAATATTAATTACATAATATTTTTTATTCAAAATATCTTTCAAGAAAATTTCAAAGGATATGTCTTGATTTTATTTTATGTATATAAAAACTTTAGCGCTAACAGAAATACACTGTATAGTCCTTTCAATTCATTTCTTTCCGTATACTTCTTGTTTCAAGTAACGCATTTCTCTTCTTTTTCTTTATTCTTTCTTATGTAGTTGGGATTGTGGCATCTATGCTATTAAATTCATGGAGACATGGACTGAAGATTGTAAACTAGATGAATGGGATGATGTAAGTTACCCAGTCGCTCTGTTCTTAGTTTGTTATTTGCGTTTCATGTTACTTTGACACTTCAAACATCGCGCTCACAATGAAAACACCATACAGGATATGTTTCGGTCAATGAGAGTGGAGTTCATGATGGATATTGTCATGGGAGCACACAATGAATTAATTGATCAGGTGCGAACTTTGTTGGAACAAAATGATGAAAACATATGCCGCAACCGTCCAAGAAACAAGAAAAGGGAGGTTAAGTCACCATTTACAACACCAAACACAAAGACATTGATGAAACGAGTTAGAGAATTACATGTGAGGAAGAACCGGAATAGGAGGAAGCAATAGATGTACTTAGTTTTAATTCCACAAATACCTTTTTATCATTGTTTACGTGTTTTCGCGATAGAATTTTCTTACAACACACAATATAAAATTTAGTAGGGAAAACTTTTTTTGTTCTCGAACTCTTCTGATTCTGTTCCTGTGTTCCAAGATATTAGCGTCTGTAAAAGGTAATAGTTAAGAATAACCATCTGGGCACCAATAGAAATAACCATCCGCTACCCTATTGAATCGAACATCCGTATTAAAATACTTGTAACTAATCAAACCCACTACACCCAAACTATTTAAAATAACCATCTGGTCACCAATAGAAATAACCATCTGCTACCCTATTGAATCGAACATCCAGTTTAAATTACTTTTAACGTATCACACACACTACACCCAGACTATTCAAAATAACCATCTTGGTAACAAAAGAAATAACCATTCGCTTTCCTATTAAATCAAACATCCAGTTTATAATACTTTTAATGAATCACGCACACTACACCCAAATTATTCAAAATAACCATCTGAGTAACAATAGAAATAAACATCCGCTATTCTATTAAATCGAATATCCAGTTTAACATAATTGTAACTAATTATACACACCACACCAAGGCCATTACAAAATTACCATCTGGATACCAATAGAAATAACCATCCGCTACGCTATTGAATCGAAACCGACTTTCTTTGCATATGTTGCATAAAAATTCTAAGCCAGCTTCAAATGCTCAAACCGTATCCCAACTCTTGGTATTTCATCTTCGGCAAGGCAACTATGATCCGGTAACTGCGAATCAGTTCAAAACAGACATCATTCGATGAACATGAGGATTAATGGTCGGTTCAAATATGCGGTTCACGAAGAAATAGCAATATACTAGAGACCAAACCTCATCAACAAGATCCATGTCATCACTTTCAAACTCAGTAATGTCCGTACATTCTATGACCTACAATCAAACATACACAAACAAACAAACTAACTAGATACCGTACTATTAAACAAGTTTCAACTAAAAATATTTTATTAATACTTTTTTCAAGAATATCATTAAAAATTTATTACTATACATAACTTACAAGAAATAATAACAATGAAAAATGTACTCATACAAAATCTCACTTAATTAGTTAGGCTTGTATTAAGTATTTATATAGAGCATGCATGGATCTGCCACAACGCATCTACACAACCTAAAACCAAGTCCATTTCTATGCTTTGAAAAGTCAAAAAGCTCATTATTTCTTCTTGGATGTGAATGATACACTCCCATTCTTCATTTTTGTTTCTTCAATTCCTTCCTTTCCAATCCTCTCTTATTTCTTCTTCTTCTTATTTGTTTATTAATTAATTTATTTTTCTTATAGTAGTAATCAATGTTGTATGTATTGTGGACTTGCTAATTGAATTTTTGGAGCCTTTGAGTACTTATATTATATGTTATGCACAAACTGTACATATATTTTCTAGCAATATTATATAGCGTGAAAAAATAAAAAAGAATGCAAAAACAAAAAACACATTTAGTGAGCATCCAAAATAAAAATCATCTCCACTTAGAGCATATATTTCCATCTATGAAGTGAGTTGTGACCAAATTTGTTTGGGCATGCATGGCATCGAAGCATAAGGATGAGAATTTAAAATAATCTAATGGCAACCATGTGGAATGTTTAAAACATATATGAATAGATAGTTCCATTCAATTCACTTAACTAAACATGATATGCACTTCTTAAATTATATTAATCAAATGACCAAACTTAAAATTTTAAACCAATTTGGTGTTTAAACAAAACTAATAATCAAGTGCCTTGTCAAAACTCAATCTAAACATCATTAAAAATAGCATAAAATTGCACAATTCTGAATTATAATGCTTAAAGAGAACAAAATTTAAGACAAATGCTGGCTAAACAAAAGAATTAAACAAAAATTTCACTCAGACATTTCATGGAGCATATGGTGTGCACAATATGTAAACAGAGATTTTGAACTCAATTTAAGCAGCAATCAATCCAGAAAAATCAGCCATAAAACATTTTAGAATCTAAAAAGTATCAATCCATTAATCTAAGCCTAATCTAAACACTAAAAGCAGAATTAAAAATTAGTTAAAATAAATAAACAAAAGAACACGGACAGGAGGAAGCATGGAACCTGCGTTGGTGAAAGGGGAAGAATGGAAAGAGAGGGTAGCAGACACGGTGTTGCAGCGGCACAGAGCTCAGCCGCTACTGGATTGCACTGGGTTTCTCGACGGGGTTGGGCTTTGCACAAAGAAACAGGGGTATCGTACAAGAGATTGAGGAGAAATGGAGAAAGAGGGAAGGAAAAGAGAAGAGAGGGAAGAGAGAGAGGGTAGGCGACGGCGGTCACCGATGGTGATGGTAGTAGTGTCGGATGGAGAGTTGGGGTTGGATTGAGAGTGCAGAAGAGAAAAGGGTCCAGCAAAAAGAAGATAAGATGAGAGGCTAGTTGCAGAGCTTCAATTCACTAATATGAAAACCTTAATTTTTTAAAATTTGAAATATAATTATTATTATTAGAATTTAATTAATCAAACCATTAATTACATTTATAATTAATTTACTTTTTTAACCCTTTTATTTATATTGTTCACTAATATTATTGTTCACCTATATTTTTCCTTCTTTAAATGGCTATGTTTTATGATTAGTTGTTTGTGTACTAGGTGGTTATTAGCAACATATCTTCATTGTAATTCTCCTTTGCAATTTTTTATTGTTGGGATTAGCATCACATATGGCCATATTTGTATTTCTTCATCATTCATTCCTTAAAATCATAACAAAAAATAATTATAAAATAATAATTGATGACATAATTGACTATAATATAAAATTGAAATCTAATTTATTAGTCAAACAAACTAAATTAAATAATAATAACATCAATTTAAATCATAACAAATTTATTTGTACTCTATTACATTTTTTAGAAGAAGCTCAAGTCCCTGTTTGGATCTTAAACCCATACGACTGAAGGAAATGAGAAATGATCAGAAAAAGTATATAGTAGAGCAAAAAGATGTAAAGATCATAGTGGAGAGCCTATAATATGACTTATAGATATCTAATCTAAAAATAATAAAATTCTGAATAGTCTTTGTATAGATATTAATACTGCTATATCTTTAGTAATAAACAACTTTTACTCTACCTAATAAACCTAGCGTAGGCATGCAATTAATTTTATGATTTATTTTTTATTAAATATTTACAGAAATTAAATTGTCTAATTCCAAAATTGAAATGAGGAATATTAGCAAAAGCTTAATCTATAACACAATCTTTTGTCTTTATATTTGTACATAGGTTTAATTATTTTGTTGGTCTCTATAGTTTTGTGAAATTTTTAATTAGATTTCTATACTTTTTTTCTTTTTAATTGGCTCTTTACACCAAATTTTTTTTAATTAGGTTCCTTTTGGTAGTAATAATTGACTTAATTGTATAGGGACCCAACTAAAAAAAATTAGTACAGTGACTCAAATAAAAAGAAAAAAAAGTATAGGAACTCAACTAAAAAAAATTTGATACAAAGACTCAATTAAAAAAAAAAAGTATAAAAACCTAATTAAAATTTTCACGAAACTATAAAGATTAACAAAATAATTAAACCTTGTATATATTCAATTCTAATATATATATACAGCGGACCAACAATAGAGTACAAAGGATAACTACAATAAACAAATGAAAAAAAATAGAAAACATAATTAAAAGGTAATTTATTAATCTTTTTATTCCCACATTCTTATTATACTTGTTGGTTATAAAATTGCTTTTAATTGTTTAAATAGAAATTTTATAATATCCTTCCTGAACAATAGAAAAAGCTAAGAATACATATACTTGAGAATATAAATATCATACATATTAGCATAGGTT
>NC_029792.2:27929857-27940091 GCF_000816755.2 Arachis ipaensis
TAAATAATTAAATTATTTTTTTCATTATGTTAACAATCAAAATCAAATTTTTATTTAATTCTCTCATTATTCTTCAATTTTTTTTATCTTAATTCATTTCTTACAACTTTCTTTCCTTCTTCTATTCTTTTTATTCTTCTTATCTTTCTCTCATTTTATCATCACATCCTCGTTCATATCATGAACTAAAAAAAAGTAAATTCATTTCAAAACCTAGAGAGCATGGAAGAAGGAGTGGAATTAGTGTTTATGATAGAGGAAGACTTTTCTAAGGGACTGGAGACATATATAGAACTTGTGGACAAGAAGATATGTGTTGAACAAGAGCCAATTGCTGATCAGAGAATAAAAGATACCAGCCAATCAATGACACCCCAAGACCCATGAGAATATTATCGTGGAACTGTTGGAGTTTGGAGAAATCCTTGGCAGTTCACAACTAATTAAAGAGATTGTTCAATCCCACTCCCTGAGTTAGTTTTTCTTTGTGAAACAAAAAATTAATCTCGATAGGTAAAAAGAAAATCCAAGGCTTGTGGCTACTCTAATAAGCAAATTGTTGATCCTTCTGGTAGTGCAGGTGGACTTGTGTTGGCATGGAAGGATGATTTTGTTGTTCAGATTTTCAGTTATTCTATATTGCTGCCTTGATAAAAGATGTCCCTCTCAATATTGAATAGAATTTTATAGGCGTTAATTTAAATTGCAATGAGAATATTCGGCTATCCCAGTTTCAAGAAATATCTTTGGTGCTCTCCCAACTCCAAGATAAATTGGTTATTGTTGGTAGTTTTAATTCCAATATTGATCAAGGTGAAAAACTTGGTAGTAATCCTAAATTTCATTCTTTTATTGATGTCTTTAATTACTTTATTACATATAACTTGTTGATTGATTTGGAAATGGTGGGTAGACCATTTACTTAGAATAACAGATACAGGGAAGGTGAACTAATTCAGGAAAGACTTGACAGGGTACTTGTCGATGAATCTTGGTCCCAATTATACTCTCATCCCATGGTCTTTAGACTATCAGAGGCAGATTCTGATCACGCCCCCTCCTTTTGGACACTACTACTAACCAGAAAGATCAAAGAGGAGATTCAAGTTTCAATTCTGCTGGTGTGGAGAAGAAAAAAATTGTAACTTTATCAGCAAGGTCTAGAACTCAAATATAGAAGGTCCAGCGATATTCAGATTATTTCAGAAGCTTAAATTGGTTAGATACTGATTGGTTCTCTGGCAAAAGAACAACTCTATTAATTCTAAAAAGGAGATTGTAGAAGTTACTGCTCTTCTAGAATAAAAACGGACATCAGTCATCATGGGAGACACTGAATTACTTGAGTTTAAACAGCGACTTGAAAAAGCTTATTTGGACGAAGAGCTTTATTGGAAAGACAAATCTAGAATTAAATGGCTGAAGGAAGGAGACCAAAATACAAACTTCTACCATGAAAAATTTAAATCCAGAACCAGAAGAAATAAGATATGCTATCTGCGGAGGGATAATGGGGATATGGCATCAACCAATGCTGATATTGTTAAGGTGGCTGAGGATTACTTTAAGAATATTTTCACATCTTCTAATCAGGCGGATCCTATACCTTTTTTCACAGACTTCGAGTCTAAGGTTACAACTAATATGAACTGTAGGCTCAGAAGATCTGTTTCTATGAAAGAGGTAAAAAGAGCTACTTTTAGTATCCACCTTCAGAGTGCACCAGAAGAGGATGGTATAATGGCTAAATTCTTCTAATTCTACTGGGATATAGCAGGAGATGGCGTGTTTTGGGTTGTGAGGAATTTCTTTGCTGGAGGTAGAATTTTAAAAAATTTTAACCACACCAATATCTATCTAGTGTCAAAGGTCCCAGATGCGAGCAATATGACTCAGATAAGTTTCATCAGTTTATCCTTTGTTGTCTACAAAATCATTTCGAAGGTACTGGTCCACAGACTCTAAGGGTGTATGAACAATGTAATTAGTCCTATTCAAAGTGCATTCTTGAAAGGTAGACTTATTTCTGATAACATTCTTATAGCACACAAATGTATGCACTACCTTAAACAAAAAAAAAACGAGGCTTGGAATACGAAATGACATGCTTGATATGAGTAAAGCCTACGACAAGATGGAGTGGCATTTTCTATGATTTATTATGGAGAAGTTGGGCTTTGAATCGAGATTCATTGACTGAATTTGTGAATTGTTGACAACCGTTTCTTACGCTGTTGATGTGGAAGGTCAACCCTATGGTTTTTTTAACCAAATAGAGGCATCTATTAAGGTGACCCTCTATCCCCTTTTCTTTTCTTATTATGTGCAAAAGAACTTTCCTTCTTGCTATTCAAAGCAGAGCAAAACATTCTCATTCGAAAAATTTAGATAAACAGAAGATGCCCAACTATAAATCACTTGCTATTCACTGATGATTTCATTCTATTTGGTAAAGCTTCAAAAAATAGTTGTGCCTCTATTCTAGAATTATTGGAATCTTATGAGAGATTCAATGGACAAAAAATAATCTTAATAAATCAGCCATGTTCTTTAATAATAACACTCCAAAGCTGATTAGAACCTCCCTAGCAGTCCAACTAAATTTTTTTACATAGGTATACACAATAAATATTTGGGTCTACTTTCCGTTGTCAACCGCTCTAAGAAAGTCACCTTCAACTCAATCAAAGATAAGGTTTTCAAAAGGACATAAGGATGAAAAAGATGCTTGTTTTTTAATGGAGGAAGAAAAGTATTACTCCGAGCAGTTGCTGAAGCCATACCAATATACATATTGTCATGTTTTAAACTTCTGGATAATTTGCTTAATGAAATTCATAGTATTCTAACACAGTTCTGGTGGGGGCAGCAAGGTTTTAAAAGGTGAATGGTGTGGATTAGTTGGGATAAGATGACTAGGCCTAAGAAAGAAGGCGGACTTGGTTTCAAAGATCTCAGAGCTCAAAACCTGGCTCTTTTGGGTAAACAGTGCTGAAAAATCATGACTCAACCTAACTCTCTTCTTTCTAAAATACTTAAAAGTAAATACTTCAGATTTAATTCTATCCTTACAGTAGAAGTAGGAACCTTACCTTCTTGGTGTTGGCAAAGTATTCTTGAAGGGAGGTGAGTTGTAGAGAAATGCATTACTTGAAAAGTAAGTTCTGGTAATATCCGAATCTTCAGTGAACCATGGCTCCCTCCTCCTTACCCTTTTACTGTTCTATCATCTGCAGCACTATTATTAAATAGTTACCATCTGTTATGGGTTAAAGACATATTTTTATCAAATAAATAGTGGAACCAAGTATTAATCTCAAATCTTTTTCCTCTAGAAATTGCTCAGCGAATCCTCTCCATAACCCTAGGAAAAGGTGAAAACACAATTTCATGGGTAATGAACAGAGCAAAAACATATAATGTTGCATCAGGATACAGAATTGTTTATCAATTTTACCATACCTCCATTAAATTTTGTCCAAATTTCATGTAACAGAGGCCAATTTGGAGCCTTTTATGGAAGTTAAAAATTTCTCATAAGATTTTGCTCTTTGCGTAAAAAATCCTTCATGGTAAGCTTCCTATTCTACTTCTCATCCACCAGGAATTTCCATCCATTCCAGCAATTTGTCCAATTTGTAAATCAGCTCTAGAATCACTCATGTATTGTCTATTTTTTTGTGGAGATGCTAATCTAGTGTGGAAGAAGAGTCCTTTGACTTACCTCATTCC
The DNA here is from genome assembly GCF_000816755.2 of Arachis ipaensis. NCBI lineage: Eukaryota > Viridiplantae > Streptophyta > Magnoliopsida > Fabales > Fabaceae > Arachis > Arachis ipaensis. Next base: position 27,933,590 of record NC_029792.2, read on the forward strand.
AAACCATAAATGTTCCTTATTCTTCAATCGGTGGAGGGATTTGATGTTACAAACTATACTTCAAGGAACAATCCCTCAAAGAGTTCGACTGGTTTTGATTATAGTTTAAAATATTTAGTAGGAGAGGTGTCGGCGAATCTTCGAGCATGTCCAGTAGCCTCCGAAAAAAATACTAACAACATCGTTTAAGTTGAACCAGGAGCTATCTATTTTGTCTTATGCATAGTATCCTAAGATTTCTTTTCTATTTATTTTTCTATGTTATTTTCTTCTTACAATTTCATTTGTTCATAAATATTTGAAAATCTCCTTTTTCTATTTTTCTTGTCTTGATGTCTCAAAATTTTTTTATATATATTTAAATTTTAAAATTATATTTTTTAAAGTTAAAATATTTATATTTAAATTTAAACTTAATAAAATAATTAATAAATCAAAATTAAACTCTAATCAAATTAAAATAATATTATTAAAATCAATTGCTTCGATTCTAGTTTCCTTTGTTAATATAATTGTTAGGTAATTTTTATACGTGGATGAATTTATATAAGTTTTGGATGTATTTAAAAAATTTTGTGTACTATCTTATTATTTTGGATTATAAAAATAAAATTTAATGATAAAAACTAGTAAACTATAATTATGAGTTTTGGATAGGTTTAAAAAATATTTTAGATACTATGATATTATTTTAGATGCACTATTAAAATTTGATGTATTATAATTATATCGAATCCTAATTGCTAGGTAATGATAATTTTTGGATAAACTGAGACAAGTTTTAAATGTGTCTAAAAATATTTTATGTGCTATTATATTATTTTAAATATGTAGTCATGATTTGGTGTAATATTCTTAAATATTTTTTATAATTATCATCTACATAAGTAAAGACAAAATTTTTTTATAAGTCCAAGTAATACATAATGTACTAAATTTCTGACATTATGTTAAGAAAAATAATATAACCAAAGATTTAAGTGAATATTGACCAGGTACATAAAATATTTTATGTATTATTATGTTATTTTAGATGTGTTAGAAATTTATAACGTATTTTTTAGCATAAATATTAAATAAAAACATTAAACATATTCAGTTTGATGAGTGTATTAAACACTGTGATCAAATAAGTTGAGAAGCATGTGCACTACTTTAAAGTCAATCCAGTTAGAATCAGTTACAAGCTTCAGTTGCAAGTTTCAGTTAGTTAGTTACTAGTTTTCAGAAGTTTCAGTTAGTTATCAATTCAGTTGTATTATCTCTCAGCTATAATAAATAGCTAAAGTCTGCTTGTAATTCACACTTTTTTTATTCACTTTCACTCTGTTCAATAATAGAACTCTCCATTCTTCTCTCAAATCTCATTCTCATCCCTTCTCTCTATCTTCATCATGCTCCTCTACTAAACTCAGTTCTGTTATCTATCTTCTGTGTGCCTAAGGCACCGATACCTTCATGGTATCAGAACTTTTTGGTACCATAGCTTTCGCAAACAATCTGATCTGGATCTTTGGCTGAAGATCGATCAAGAACCATGGCTCAAATTTTTGTTGCAACTCCTATTTCCATGAAACTAGATGAAAACAATTACCTGCAGTGGAAGGATCAAGCAGAATCAACAATCGAAGGAAATGATATGCTGAATCATTTCACTGGAGAGGAAATTTCTTAGATTCTTCTTTCAAATGGAGCAGTAAATCCAGAGTTTTTTTGGCTGAAGATCGATCAAGAACCATGGCTCAGAATTTCGTTACAACCCTATTTCCATGAAACTAGATGAAAACAATTACCTGCAGTGGAAGGATCAAGAAGAATCAACAATCGAAGGAAACGATATGCTGAATCATCTCACTGGAGAGAAAATTTCTCAGATTCTTCTTCCAAACAGAGCAGTAAATCCAGAGTTTCAGAAGTGGAAAAGACAAGATGCTCTTCTGAAATCCTGGTTTCTAGCTTCAATGTTGAATCCCTTCACCACAAGAATGGTTGGTTGTACGCTTACTCATCAAATCTGGAAAAGGCTGGAGGATCACTTCTCATCCTAAATCAAGGCCAAGGTAATGCAGCTAAAAAACAAACTAAGCACAATTCAGATAGGCAATTCGGTCACGGAATATGTCTTGTCAATAAAGAGCACTATGGATGCACTAGCCTCAGTAGGTGAATCAATGAAAGAAAGCGATCATGTCAATGCAATACTACACGGTCTAACTGAAGAATATGGAAATATGATGACCTCAGTCTTGACAAGATCAACCAGCATAACAGTGGGAGAATTAGAAGCACTATTACTCGCTCATGAAAGCATGCTAGCAAGATTTAGAAAATCTGAATCTTTTGTACAAGCAAATGTAGCTCAGCATTCACAACATTCACAGATTCAACAAAATCAATTTTATTTTCAAAGTTCAGCAGCAAGAGGAAACTATAGAGATAACTTTTGTGGTAGACCTGGAAGAACATTTAGGGGATGCAGCAGAGGTGCACATGATGCAGCGCGAATGACTCAAGATGCAAGAAGATTCACACAAGATTGTGATTATGGTAGAGGACAGTATGGTCGAGGAAGAATGATGCATGGTGGAAGGCCATAATGCCAAGTCTGTGATAGGGTTGGACATACAGAAAAATTCTGTTGGTATAGATATGATAAGGAGCAATATGAAGACATGAATGAAATCACTCCGCCAAAGGCAAACTACAGCAGTGTCTTAGCAACTCCCTCCACTGTTCAAGATCCGAACTGGTATCCTGATCTGGAACCACACACCATATGACTCATGATGCACAAAATCTCATAGAGAAAGAGGCATACATTGGAGATGAACAAGTTGTCATAGGAGATAGTTCAGGTTTGCATATTCATCATGTTGGTAAAATATGTTTTAAAACTGATTTGAGCTCAAGATTACTTACCTTAACTAAGTTGCTTCATGTGCTTGAAATCACAAAGAATTTGATGAGTGTGCATCAATTCTGTTGTGATAATAGAGTTTTTTTTTAATTCTATTCTGACAAATGCTGCATCAAATCACAGGGAACTAGAGAATTATTATTCCAAGGAAGTGTTGACAAAGGCCTGTATAGATTTGGGGACATCACTGCTGCACACACACCTTTTGCTTACACATCCTCATTAGCACAGTCTAATTCCTTTCTGATTTGGCATGCAAGATTAGGGCATCCAAATCATAAGGTAGTGTCAAAAGTACTCAAAACTTGTAATCTTTCTATTTCACCTAATAAAGAAACTTGTGAAGCCTGCTGTATTGAAAAATTACATCAGTTACTCTTCTCTCTTTTACAAACTGTATACAATTCACCTTTAGATCTTGTCTACTCAGATATTTGGGGACCTGCATCCCAGGCTGATAACAGTGGAAACTGGTATTATGTGCATTTTATTGATGCTTTTTCAAAATTCACTTGGCTTTACCTTATTAAATCTAGAGCTCACCTAAAATCAATTTTTAATCACTTCCAACAAATGGTTGAATTGCAATTAAACAAAAAATTAAAAAGTTACAATCTGACAACGCTGTTGAATATGTTAGCTTATCAAAGATTCTAAATGAAAGAGGAGTGCAGCACAGGTTCTCATGTCCTCATATCCATCAACAAAATGGATTTGCAGAGAGAAAGCACAGTCACATAGTAAAAATGGGCCTTACACTCTTAGCTGGTGCCTCTATACCAACCAAGTTTTAGGGAGAAGCATTCACCATAGCAATAAAATTGATCAATGTTCTGCCAACTCCAGTGCTAGATGGAGTGTCCCCTACCGAGAAACTGTTTGGAAAAGAGCCTTCTTAATCAAGTCTCAGAATTTTCGGATGTCTTTGCTTCCTTCATCAAAGGCCTTATACAGACATAAGCTGGATCTTAGATCTTCACCCGGCACGTTCATTGGCTATAGCACAACTCACAAGGGATACAACTCACTTAAGATGAAAAGATAATAATTACCAGAGATGTGGTATTTGTTGAAACCAAAATTCCTCTTCAAGGAACTCAACAAGCAAAACTAGTCCTCAACAGCAGCAGTTGATCAAACAACATCACAAGTGCCAACTATTCATAAACTTCCAATCTCAATAGCTCAAAGTCACTCAAGTTTAATCTCAACACCAACACTAGAATCTTCACCTCCAACACCTCATTCAAGTCCAGCCGCAACAAATAACCCTTCAAGAGTCTTTTCTCAGCAAATAAGAGACAATCTTCTTCAAACATCATCATAGCAACTCTTGAGTACTCAACAAGTAATAATGCCAGCTTCAATTCAACAACACCTCAATCAGCCAGCAACTTTCAAAGGCCAGTAGCAGTGTTCTCAATCCCAACACCAGTTCCAATTAATGACATAAAGATTATGCTTCCAATTTCTGAACCACCTCGCACAACAGTTACAAATGTGCACCCTATAACAACCAGAAGTAAGGCAGGGATAGTAAAGCCTAAGACATTTTAGGCAAGCCTAGAATCAAGGAGTGTGAAACAGGCCCTCAACATGCCTGAATGGAAAGCAGCTATGGACTTGGAGTATGATGCCTTGATGAAAAACACATGGGAGCTAGTGAAGCTGCCTCCAAATAGAAGTGCTATAGGGAGTGGATGGGTGTTCAGAGCCAAATACAACTCAGATGGTTCTCTTCAAAAATATAAAGTAAGGCTAGTTGCTCAAGACTATGCACAAAGACCAAGATTTGATTTTACAGAAACCTACAGTCCTGTAGTAAAATCCACCTCCATAAGGATAATACTATCTATTGCTTTGGCAAACTTATGGCCAATAAGACAACTTGATGTCAACAATGCCTTCCTTTATGGTGACCTGATGGAGGAAGTGTACATGAAGTAGCCTCAAGGGTTCGAACAGGAAGATTCATCACTAGTTTTCAAATTAACAAAGGTTCTCTATAGCCTAAAACAAGCACCAAGGGAATGGTATTACAAGCTGGCTAATGGTCTAAGTGACATTGGTTTCAAGCCCACAAAATTTGATGTGTCAGTTTTCCAAAGTAATATTAATGGAACAAAAATATTTGTGCTGGTTTATGTAGATGACATAATAGTCACTGGTGAGTTTAAAGATACAATAAAGCAAGTCATCAAGCTGTTGAATGCAAAATTCGCTCTAAAGGACATGGGAAGCCTACACTACTTTCTTGGAATTCAAGTGACAAATACAAGCAATGGTGGTTTGATTCTTACCCAGCAAAAATACATAAAGGAACTGATGAAGAAGGCCAACATGGTGCGTTGCACCTCGTGCCACACTCTCCTGCCATCTACAGTCAAACTATTAGCTTGTGGTTGTGCCAAATTTCATGACTCTGCACTTTACAGGTCCATAATTGTCAGTCTCCAATACCTGACTGTGACAAGACATGAAATATCATATAGTGTACACAAGCTAGCACAATTTTTTCAATCCCCACTGGAGTCTCACTGGAAAATGGTAAAAAAGGGTGCTTAGGTACTTGAATGGAACTTCTAACCATGGGCTGCATCTAAAGAAGGAAGGCTCGATGACGATCACTGCCTATAGTGATTCAGATTGGGTTGGGGATACTGATGACAAAAAATCCACTAGTGATTACTGCGTCTTCCTAGGATCAAATCTGGTGTCCTGGGCATCGAGGAAGCAAACTACAGTGCCAAAATCTAGTACTAAAGCATAATCTAGAAGCATGGCAGACCTTGTTGCTGAGCTGATTTGGGTGAAGAACCTACTTTGTGAGCTTCAATTTTCACCAAGGGAGCCTCCCCTGCTCTACTGCGACAACCAAAGTGCAGTGTTGCTGGCTGCAAATCCCATCTTACGTTCCAAATCCAAGCACTTTGAGATTGATCTTCACTTTGTGAGAGATCATGTTAACAGCAGGGACATAGCAGTAAGTCACATTCCAGGATAAGTGCAAGTGGCTGACATCCTAACTAAGGCAATTCCTTCAAAGGCTTTTCTGCACTTTAGAGATCGGTTAAGTATTGTTGAAGTTACAGCTGTGTCCTAGAAACAAGATACAGTTGCTGTGAAAAACAAAGAAAAAGAAAATTAGAGATGATGCATGATGAGTGTATTAAGCACTGTGATCAAGTCAGTTGAGAAGCATGTGCACTGTTGTGAAGTCAATCTAGTTAGAATTAGTTACAAGCTTCAGTTGCAAGTTTCAGTAGTTAGTTAGTTACTAACTTCCAGAAGCTTCAGTTAGTTATTAATTCAGCTGTGTTATTTTCCAACTATAAATAGCTAAAATCTGCTTATAATTCACACTTTTATGATTCACTTTCACTTTACTCAATAACAGAACTCTCCATTCTTTTCTCAAATCTCATTCTCATCCCTTCTCTCCATTTTCATCATGCTCTTCTACTAAGCTTAATTCTATTTTCTATTTTCTGTGTGTCTAAGACACTGATAGCTTCACAGTCTATCTTGGATAATAAAAAAATTACAAAATTAAAAAAATTAAAACAATAAATAAAGAAAAAAACT
>NC_029792.2:27940209-27940749 GCF_000816755.2 Arachis ipaensis
AAGTGTTAGTGATGATTTTTAAAACATAGAAAATATGATTAATTAAAAAATTAATATAATAGAATATTTGTTAAGAAATAATTCATTTTAAAAATTTAAGTTGATGAGAGAAAGTAAATTATATTAATGTTACTTTAAAAGATGATTAAAGGATGAAATTCAAAAGGAGAAGTAGTACGTTTCATTTATTAATTCTCTCTCCCTTCCTAGTTTGGTATATGAAGGTTCCTGATGGCAATAAGCTAAGGACTACTATGATCCTATGTACCATATACTAGTAGATTATTGGGACATCTTGACTTGTTGCTAGAATTATGGAAACAAGTTGCAAAAGTGTTTTTCCCAAACCCTATGGTTTGTGTACACGTTTCCATGTAAAAATCCAAGTGTAGGAAAGATACTGGAAACCTAGAGAGAAAGAACCAAACAAAAAGCATGACCCTCTTAAGATCATTACAATCTTAATAGATATCATTTAGTATTGGAATACCTTTTTCTTAATTTAATTACCGGAATCTGGAAATTATCATTAAAAATTAT
>NC_029792.2:27940856-27941748 GCF_000816755.2 Arachis ipaensis
AATTAATTAAAATAAATTTTTTACTATATGCTATAAATATAAGGGTTTAACATATATTTAATGATATATTTTATAATTAAAAATTTAATTAAGGTGTAATAGTTATTATTTTGACCAATTCTAGATACGGAGATTTGTTTAAATGAGTGGATTGGAGATTTTTGGTGATAGTGCCAGTACTGAAAGTGTGACAAATCATATAGCAATAAAAATATTTCATGGTAAAGGAGATATATATTCTTAATCTTAATCTTTGGACACATACATGTGAAGGGACAATTTGGTAATGATGCTTGTGAAAAGATTTGTATAGTTTAATTGTTTATTAGGGATTGGGTTAGTCTCAAGCAGAGGTTAGTGGGCATTAGAATTCTTAACTTTCACTAAGGTTTTAATTAATGATTACTGATTCTATATAATATATTTTGTGAAAAATGCTTTCGAGGGTCAGCCATTTAAATTATTATATATGTAATGTCCGCTTCCTCTCTCTATCTCTCAGGAGTCAAAATCAAATTATTTGAGTCCATGGAGTCTAATTAAGTTAATGGTAAGAAATCTATGTAGGATTTGTACTTTATTTTGATGTCAAGTTTTAGATAATGAATATTAAAATTAATTATTAGTAAAAAATTAAACTCTTTCATATGAAAATAATAACTTAAAAGTTTATTATTTAATTTTTTTATTTACGGAGACCTTAATCTTCTTAGCCAACAGAAACCTTTGTCCCCTAGAACATTTTTGTAAAAGTAATTTGATTCTAGAAATGTTTTTTACCATAATCTATAATGTTAAGATAAAACCAAAAAAATTTCAAAATATTTATATTCTCGTACTGTTATTCAGGCGTGCAAAATCACTAGCATAAAATATATATTAAAAATAAATT
>NC_029792.2:27941816-27943086 GCF_000816755.2 Arachis ipaensis
AGACATTTTCTTCCTTATAGTTAGTTTTTAGTTTATTAATTAATTTAATTAGTAATTTTATTAATTTCTTTGTAATGATGAACAAAGAGAGAATCAAAAATTTCAATTCTTATTCTAGTTTTTAACACTAAAAGGGAAAACCAATTCCAATTAACCTTACATCCTGTTGTTGTACTGGAATTAGCTTATTGAATATTTGAAAGATATGACTACATTGAAATATAGATTTTGTGATTATTATATATATAAATGCCATTAAACTAGGCAGTGTTGAAATGCTGAAACGGGCCCTCAAGGACAACTTCACACAGATGTTCATATATGGTTTCTTTTGGTGTTAAGGATATTAATATTATGTAAGCAATGACCATTCCTCCACTTGAAATATTTGATGACTTTTTTTTTCCCTCCCCTAAAGTAAGGGTTTTTGGAGTACCATACGATTTTTATTCTTATAGAAAATCCACAAAAATGTTAAAATAAAAAGCCTTTTAAATTTATGCTTTAATTAATTTCTTTCTGATTTAAAACATCAGCTCTACTTTTGATTTAATTTATTTATTTTTTCTTAGGACATCAATAGCTCAATCAACATAATAATGTTTGATCTTTTGATCTTTTAAATTATTGGATGAATTCATGTTCAACTGCAAGTTCTTAAATTTATTTATTTATTAAACTTACGCTCACACACACACATATATATATATATATATATATATGAAACTAAAACTTTTAGTTAATTTAGTACAATCAATCTCTTCAATTACAATCACCTAGTGAGAGATTAATTGTACTAAATAACTAAAAATTTTAGTTTCAAACTCTTGTATATATGCATTATTGAGTATTTATTATTACATTTTGAAGAAGAATCATATTATTTATCACTTCAAATTTTGAGAATTTATAGGATTTTCTCTTAACCTTCTATTTAGTTAAAAAAATAATAATAATAAGTAAAGTACAATAGCCGAATTAAAGTACAATAATAGTTTAGTATAAGATCAGATGCTTAAATAAAACTTACCAAAATATAACCACTTATATATTATTAAAGGCTGTTCATGAATTTAGTTTTGGAGGGTTCTAGAAAAATTGAAAAACTTTCGAGGGTAAACCATATTCAAAATCCACCAAAATCCCTATTCTCTAATCATTCTAAATTGTGGGATAGATTTTTATCATACTTTTATTTAATTTACTATTTTATTCTTAATAAAATACTTTTTTTATAACTATTTGTTTTTAATTTTTATCCCTAATATTC
>NC_029792.2:27943169-27945486 GCF_000816755.2 Arachis ipaensis
TCTCCAAATCACTCTTTCTTAAATTACTTTAACTAATAAACAAGAAAGAATTAAAAAATTTGAACATTCTTTTCATTTCGCCTTTTTTTTTTTCATAATTTTTTCCCCTTTACCACGTAGCAAGCAAACACACCCTAAAAAAAAAAGCTAACTCAGCTGCTCATGTAAAGTACAATTATGAAATAAATGTATCCTAAGAAATCAAATATGAAATAAATGTATCCTAATAAACCAGAGCAGATATTCTTGAGTTGTTACTCAAAGACCAGCTCCATTAATTTCTTTTTCGACTATATACTACGTGCACACCAAAATCAGCCATCAAAATCGACAATTAGTATAAAATATATATTGAAATACAAATATATATTGAAAATAAATTAAAGCACACATATATTTATACACAAATATATTAATGACTGATTTTAATGATCAATTTTAGTGTGCAAATAATATTTTTGTTTTATTTTCCTAGTAAAACTCACAAGCCTAAATCCAATTAATTAAAAAGTTGTGTGCTTGGTGGCTATAGTGAAAGAGATGTTATACCACACTATTACTGCTAACTAACGTCAATATGCTATACAATAGGGTTACTAAGAACCATACCTTAATTTTTAACCATTAATTCCCAATTTTTTCTAATGCGTGGCAAACAAGCCCCTAATGCTGCTAGATTACCCTACACTGTTATAAAAAGAGTCACCAGGGTTACATTAACCTTAGTGCTAATTACGCTAAATTAACCCAATAATAATTGCTTTGATGATGGAAGCACAATAATAAAAAACTATAGGGGAAAAAAAAAAGTATGATTAATACTAATAGTACCATTAAAGCAAGAAATAATGTAGGGAAGGAAGAAAAAGAAGGGCTAAAGCACTTTCATTGGTCCCATATCATGTCCCCTCACTAGCCTCTTTGATGTGATCTCTCCAAATTTCAATTAATTATCTTTTTAATTAATTTTTTTTTAACTAATTTCCCCCCTTCCACTGCTATTCTATTGTCTTCTTTCTTCTCACCCCACCAAAGAACCTTCCCCTTTCTTCACAAAAACAAATAGTAGATGAGTAGTTATCAATAGCACACATATGTCCACAAGCAAAGGGAAAGATATAGTAGAGGGATCGTCAAGATCTCCTACTCATGATGGTGGTGCTAGTGATGATCGGATTCAACCGCAACATCAGTTGCCGTTGAGCCGATATGAGTCCCAAAAGAAGAGGGATTGGAACACTTTCGGCCAATACCTTAGGAACCAACGGCCTCCAGTGCCGCTTTCTCAGTGCAACTCCAGCCATGTCCTTGAATTTCTAAGGTATTTAGATCAATTCGGAAAAACAAAGGTACACTCACAAGGTTGCTTGTTTTTCGGGCAGACCGAACCACCAGGACCTTGCACATGCCCTCTCAAACAAGCCTGGGGGAGCCTTGACGCTCTCATAGGCCGATTGAGAGCGGCATATGAGGAAAATGGAGGTCTACCCGAGACAAACCCATTTGCCAGTGGAGCCATAAGAGTTTACCTACGAGAGGTTAGGGACTCACAAGCCAAAGCAAGAGGAATCCCTTATAAGAAGAAAAAGAAGAAGAGAAATCTAATCAATAATAAGGCCAACGGTGACACCGCTACTACCTCAAGCTTACCAGCTTTGCAGTAAAGTTATCATCAAGATCCCTTTTGAATTCCCCTTCAAGAGCTTATGGTAATTTCTTTTGTTACTGTTTTGGATTTGATGCTGTTTTCAGAAGTTGACATGGAAAAAGAAAAGGGTGTTTTGAAATGTTGATTGAATCATTCATTGCTGTTATGTGCATATTAATGACATATACTAATTCCACGGTTTTCAAACTGTGATGAGTTTGATCGTTTGATCATTGAATTTTCAACACAAAAATTTCATCAAACACATAGTATGATTTTTTAAATACTTATTTTTTTTTATAATTAAACAATTATTATTATTATTATAATTTAATTGATTTGGTTCGACCCCACGGATATTTCACAAAAAGAGTAGAGATTTTCCCCCAAAACTTTAATTTTGTTCCATTCATTGTCCCTTATATATGTTTCAGTTCATCACTTCATTATATTAAACCCTAAGCTCCATGGTCTTCAAAACCCTAAATGGCATGTATATAACATGTATATATACCTGTATACAGTATATATATACATTCATTTTTCTTTCAAGATTATACTGAATGAGGATGGAGTAGGGACTTCCAAAGACACTTAGCTTGCATACGTTTTCTCTATTGGTCCCTTTCACATGCAAAGATGACAATGTTACCATGGTTTCAATCTTTA
>NC_029792.2:27945719-27948176 GCF_000816755.2 Arachis ipaensis
AATTGATTTGCTGGTTAATAAAAATTGTTCTTATATTACTATATATAGGGGGTAAAAGAATAAAAGAAAGGACATTTCTTTCAAATAATTAAGATCTATGGTTGTGGGAAAAATTAGATGCTGTTTCATGAGGCCTTGTCTGCTGGTGGCATAATCTATAATAATATATCATCTTGGTACGAAAAATCTCTTTTGTTTTCAAAAACTTTTGTCTCATTCTAACGAATTTTGTTTTGTTCCTTTTCTCTTTTTCCCATTTCTAACCAATGGATAATAATTGTACTTTCTTTTTCATTTTTTCATGTATGCTTTTATTTTCTGATTGTGTTTGAATGAATATATATTCTCCTTTTTTTTTTGTCATGTTATCTATATGTATCTTAATTTCTAACCATTGTACATGAATTACACTGTTTCTCGCATTACCTAACTGTGCTAATTAAGGACCATGAGTCTCTACAACCATGGATTTTTTGTTCCATTGATAGGTACACACCATGCCACCTCAAATGTGTTTCTAACTAAAATATATATATAAGTTTGTGCTCAGATAAGAAGACTATTGCTTTTGTGACCATACTCTATATTGTCTTGCATTTTTTATTTTATGTGGCAATTAATAGAAATAATGAACATTTCTTTAGGTGCAAACATCTCAAAATACTTTTAGTTTGTATTTTTATTTTTTGTTTTTTGTTTTTTGATAGGTGGAGATAACATCATTTTATTATTTTTACTGTTTTTTTACAAAATCCTAAAAATAAAAAATAAAAATGCAAATAAAATATATCCTTGATTATTTAAAAGAAATACTTTCATGTTCTTATAGTACTCGATCATTTTAAGAGTTTTACATAACTTTTAACTAGTTTAAATAAAAAATTATAATGGCAGTAAACTATAAGAACATGTAAAGACTTATTTTAGACATGCAAATTAATTTTACAAGCATACACATATATTAAGAGTAGTGTATTAAGTGAGAAGGTGTCAATTGTGCATGAGAGGTGGGGATAACAAGAACAAATCTTCATTGGATGGTAACATATAGATAATCAAGATTAATTTGGCAAATAAATGTGAATATTAATTTGAATTATGCCACTAAAAGAAGTTTCATTTACAAGGTTTTTCATTTACAAACATTATTTGATAATTTATTAACTAAGCATTGTATATATAATCCCATTTAGATAGATCTCATACATGTATTATGGTTTTCTAATTGAATTAAGCTCCTATACATGTATAGGACTTGGATGATGACTTTAATTAGCTGAAGAAGTCAAGGAATTGGAGCTAAATGAATAAATACTTCTTACAATGAATACAAAGTCGGATTCCTTGGGTGGGTCAAGATTTTAAGCATTCCATGGTGTTTATGTGTCAAGAAGATAAGCTAAGTGTATTTTGTTATTCAAATGAGAATCTAAAAATCCAGTTGAGGAAGGAATTTGAGTAAACCTTATTGGGTAAGTTTCTATCTGTATTGTATTCACTTTATTATGATGATGAAGAATTTTTATATATGTTTTGCATAATTAATATATTTACTAATAAGGTATATATATATATATATATATGTGTGTGTATGTGTGTATGAAAATTATTTTATTTTATGCCCAGTGTTATGTGATGCATGTCTTCTTGCTTTTTCCATGGAAACTAATTAATAAATAGCATTAAAATGCTGCTATTGTATAGTGATATGATTATACTTTTGTTATATACGTATATATGCACAGAATTTGTCGGTGATTATACATGTAAATATCATACATGAATACTCAAGACATGTATATATCTGCTTACTGTGTCCTCGTACTCATAGTTATACGTGCATGGGCAAATATATGCGTACAAAATACTTTACATGTATTATATATTATATAGTAATTCTGTTGATGAGTATATTAAATTCATATGTCATCATCTAATGGATAAGTTATTTACTAAATATAAAAGTTTTTTTTGTTACTTACAAAAAAATATAATATTTATTGATTCTTTTCGTCATATTTTTAAATTATTCAAAAATACTTTGTCGATAATATTCTTTAAAGATTTTTTTTATCAGCAATTGCATCTTTCGCATACCGAATTGATAGTTAACTCTTTTTATATTTTTTTTAGAAATTTGTGAGAATTACTCTCGTTAAACAAACTAGTTCTTTTATCACTTTCAATCAAATATTTAATATACGACAAATAAATTCTAACAAATTTTATTATAAGACAATTAAAGTATATTGTCTAAAATTTTTTGAAAACAATCGAAATCAACCAAAAAATATTTTTACCACATTTTAAAAAATTAAAAATTATACCCCTAAAATTTAAAAAGTATATATTTTATTATTTTTGTATGAGTAGTATCAAGAAATGAGATAATAAATAGAATTTAATTATTGGCTATGACAGAGTAAATTACTAAAGTTTACACATTTATTAATTGAT
>NC_029792.2:27948302-27949408 GCF_000816755.2 Arachis ipaensis
GTACTGTACTATCAGTACATTTAAATGAATCTTGTTATGTGTATATCAAAATATTTTATATTCTTAAAAAAAAAAAAGTAGTAGTTCACATATTTCCAATAAATGTGAGTGGATATACTACAATTGATAGAAAATTAAAATAAACTAATTAAAGTGTCTAAAATCATTTAAAAAAATTTTTAGTCTCTTAAAAATGTTTTAGGTGGTAAACTTTTATTTACTAATCAACCACGTATATATTTAAATAAGTACAATATTGTGTAGGTTGTGTGTTCTATATTATTTGAATTTTTGGTTAGTTTATATTCCAATTAATAATTAATGACCGATCATAATTACTATTTTAGAATACATGATCCGAAATATTACCTTCTTTTTGTTGGTGGTATCCCCACAAATATGTAACATGATGCCCCCACATAGGTGCAAATAATGCAAGTGGGTTAACATTAAAGTCATCGGATACCTCTGCTCCCCTCATCAATTTTTTTAATCAATGTATTTGACTTGATCACTCCATTTCCCTTAATTAACTCAATGATTAAGGCCTTTCTTTCAATTATCAAGCTCGATTTGAAATTAAAATCTTGTCATGCACTTGTTTCTATATGTTTCGGGGTGGAGATATATATCATGAATAGTCTAGCTTTCAATTTGATTAACTTTGCACACTCATTCTATAGTAGAGTAATAAATTTTAACCAACTGAGATTGATCGAGTAGTTAATTCATTCCTCTATTTAAATAACTATTAAAAATTCGAATTTCGTGACAACCATTAAATATAATTCAAATTCACAAGGAATTAGTTATTTTCCTGTCAGACTAAGAAATACAATGAATAAAAAAAATCTGTCAATTTTAAATTTAATTAGTATATATTTAGATACAAAATTGGATATATCTTATCTAAATATCCTTAATTCTTAAACTAATAGATATTACAAAGTTGAAGGATAATATACCGGTAGATTTATCTAATCATTTTTGCACTTATAGTATATTTTATTTGAATATATTATTAATTAAGTTGTCAAATTCAATTTCAAATAATAAATATACTATAAAATTGAGGAAAATTCCAATAGATAAATTTATTTGGTAAT
>NC_029792.2:27949418-27956106 GCF_000816755.2 Arachis ipaensis
TTTATATCTATCAAATATAATTTTATATCTCTATATTTTTACCTCAATATTACATCTTTATAAACAAACGCAACTATTGAATTGCATTTTAAGTGGGAGTGGGATTGCGCTAAATTAAAGTATTACCTAAAAACCTAGATATTGGTATTCTATAATGTATGGCATCTAGCCATGACCAATTAAATATATTTTCTAAATTTGTAAGATAATTTATCATAAAAGCTATGTCCAATGACTTTCCTAGTTATAGGTATTTTCAAAAATGAAGATAATGCAATGATGACACATAGAGCGTAAAAGAGGGGATGGAGATAGCATGCATTATATTTATAGGCTCTATATACTAATACATATTAATAAACTAAACTAAATTATTTTCTTATATTAGTAGTATTATGTGACAACATATATATTCAGTTCTTAGATTGAAATGGTGAGAGACCTAGCATTGTCAAATTACTGCTATATATTTGGTTTCTAGCTCTTTGTAATATTTGAGGGAAGATTCTGTTGCATGTAAAAGAGATCTTATTATCATAGCTAGGAATACATATACTTTTTTTATTTTTTCTTACATTATTATTTTTTTGTCATAAATGACTTTTTAAAAAAATCTAAACAAATAAAAAGTACATAAGTCGTTATATTTCTACATTTTAATAACTTTTAGAAGATGAAACATAAGTGTAGTTTATCCTAGAAGTGATATTTAAAATGAGATTTAGTATTATGCTTTTTAAAAGTTGTGTTTGGTGATTAACAGGTGTTTAGGATAAAGTTCCAGCAAATGATGGCAAGCAATTGAGGATTACGGTCAGCATTCTTCAACGGGTTAAGCATCTCTGTTGATGCAATCCACCATGTCCAAAAGTCGTTAGGACTCTGAGGGGGAAGACAGTCGCGAAGATAACTCTGAGACCATACATCTTTAATTCTAGAGCAATTGATCAAACAATGAGTGACTGTTTCGGTTGCTTCATGACAGCAGTGGCATATTGGTGATATAGATGGGATGCGGTGATGAATCTGAGCAAGCACCGGGAGCCGGCCATGGAGAGCTTTCCAGATAAATAGCTTAATTTTGTGAGGCAAGTTCAACTTCTATAGATCAATCCACGGCTTTTTCTGTTGCATATAATTAGGGCAAAGCTCCAGAGGCGGAAGGTAAAATAAATAGCCAATTCTGTAACCTGAAGCTGTATCATATTGTTTGGATTTGTTCAAATCCCATTGCAATTTTTCCCTACTCTGCTGAATTTTAACTGACAAAATCCTGTTTGCAATGTCTTGGAGAAATAATTCTTGAATAAGATTCTGATTCCAATTCCTATCTTCAGTAATTAGATCTTTAACTCTTGGAACCAACTCAGAGATAGCTTGTCTATTTGGCATGTCAGAAATCTTTAAAGGATACGGAGGAGACAGCCAAGGATCCTCAAAGGTTCGGATATTCTCTCCAGTACCCACAGCCCAATTAAGACCTTTTTCAACAATCTTTCGGCCTTCCAGTATGCTCCTCTATCTCCAAGAAGGTAAGACTCCAATTTTTGCCGTTATAGCATTACCATTGCTAAAGTATTTACCTCTTAGGATTTTGGATAATAAGGAAGTAGGCTGTGTTACAAGTCGCCAAAACTGTTTGCCTAAAAGTGCCAGATTTTGGATTCTGAGATCTTTAAATCCAAGGCCTCCTTCTTTTCGTGGGCGAGTCATAGTGTCCCAGTTAATCCAAGCCGTCCGCCTTTCAGAACCTTTTTGTCCCCACCAGAACTGAAAAAATAGAGAGTGAATTTCCAAGATTAAACCATCAGGCAACTTGAAGCAAGACAATGTATAAATAGGAATAGCTTCTCCCACTGCCTTAAGCAATACGTGTCTACCACCTGACGATAGAAGATTGCGCTTCCACCCTTGGATTCTTTTCCGAACCTTTTCTTTGATCATACTAAAAGAAGCCTTTTTCGATTTAGAGATTGTAGAAGGCAAACCAAGGTATTTATCCTGAGCCCCAATATGATTAATATTCATAGAGTTAGCCAGTAGTGTATGAGTAGTGGAGGGAGTGTTGTGGCTAAAGAATACAGCAGATTTATTAAGATTTACCCGCTGGCCACTGATGCTTTCATAAGAATTCAATAAATGCAGGATATTTGAACATGCTTCAAGATTAGCCTTATAGAATAAGATGGAATCATCAGCAAAGAGGAGGTGGTTGACCTTGGGACATCGCCTATGTATCTGAAGACCCTGAATTAGTTTGTTTTGTTCTGCCTTGTGTAGCAAGAAGGAGAGACTTTCTACACAGAAAAGAAAAAGATAGGGAGATAGAGGATCTCCTTGTCGAATACCTCTATTTGGTTTGAAGAAACCATAAGGTTGTCCTTCCACAATAACAGAATAAGAAACAGTTGTCACTAATTCTCGAATCCACATGATCCACCGGGAGTCAAAACCAAACTTCTCCAATATAAACCAAAGAAAGTGCCATTCCACCCTATCATATGCCTTACTCATATCTAGTTTTAGCGCCATTTCATTTTCGAGTCCCCTTTTTTTGTTCTTCAAGTAATGCATACACTCGTGAGCAATTAGGATATTATCAGAGATTAATCTGCCTTTAATAAAAGCACTCTGCGTAGGGCTAATTAGTCTATTCATCATACCTTGAAGTCTATGTACAAATACTTTGGAGATAATCTTGTAAAAGACCGAAGATAGGCTTATTGGTCTTACCTGAGTCATATCTTCAGCATCAGAAATCTTGGAAATAAGACAGATCTGAGTGTGATTAAAACCCTTCAAAATTCTGCCCCCTGAAAAGAAGCTCTTAACTGCTTGAAACACATCACCACTAAGTATGTTCCAGAAGTTTTGAAAAAATTTTGCTGTCATACCATCATCTCCTGGAGCACTTTGGAGATGAATGCTAAATGTTGCACGTTTCACTTCCTCCATAGTCACTGGTCTTTGAAGCCTACGGTTCATGTGAGCTGTAACCTTAGGTTCAAAATCAGTAAACAGAGGTTCAGGATTCTCATGACAAGTGGAGGAAAAGATGTCCTTGAAATAAGATTCAGCCACAAAAGCAATACTAGCATTTGAAGTAGCCAATTCACCGTCACTGCCAGTTAGTTGCCAAATTCTATTCCTTCGGGTTCGATTTCTAAATTTCTGATGGAAGAAAGCTGTATTCTGATCGCCAGATTTGAGCCATTTGACTTTAGACTTATCTTTCCAATAAGATTCCTCATTTTGCAATGCTTTTTCAAGTTTTTCCTCTATTTCTGAAATGATATCGCCTCCATGAATTCCTACTAAACGAAGTTCCTCTAATTCAGACTGTAGTAAATCAATCTCCACCTTCGAATTAGATCTGTATTCTTGCTGCCATCTGACAATCTTATGTCGACAACGCTTTAGTTTTTGAGTTAGGATATACATGGCTGAACCATCAATCTGTTCGTACCAAACCTCTCTAACAATCTGCCTTATTTCATCATTGGAACACCATCTTTCTTGGAATTTGAATCGGCGTTTAGATCTCTCAATTCTCGGATTAGAGTCTAAGAGAAGAGGGGAATGATCCGAGCCTAATTCTGACAGTCTAAGAACCGTTGCATTGGGATAGAGTTACTGCCAATCAACACCTACCAGAAATCGGTCTAGTCTTTTCTGTATCAACTCATCACCCCTCCGTCTATTCGACTAAGTGAATGGTCTTCCGACCATACCAATATCAATTAGAGAATTATCATAAATAAAACTGTTAAAGGTTTCGATAGAAGAAGGAGATTTAGCACACCCACCTGCTTTCTCTAATTGACTAGAAATGGCATTAAAATCACCCATTAACACAACCTTACCATCAAACTGTTGCGTGACTGAAGTTAATTCAGCAAACTGAGCCATTCTATATTGATCATTTGAACTGAGATAGACACCTAGAACACCATAGGGATCATTAGAATCAGCTGTCAGAACTGATGCTGCAATAAAGAATCTACCATGCTGCAAAATCTGAACAGTGCAACCGTCCCTCCATGCCATTGCCAAACCCCCTGATAATCCATCCGGATCCACAATAAACCATTCCTTGAAACCACAAGATCTTAATTTTCCTTCAACTTGTCGAGATTGATTTTTTGTTTTACATATAAAACCAACCTCGGGGGAGTAGGATTTGCAAATCCCTTTAAGATTGTGGATTGTTAGGGGTCTCCCCAAACCCCGACAATTCTACGAGAGCAGTTTCATATTTCTTTGGGTGCCACTTGAAGGATGGCACCCTCCACCGTCATAGCATCAGAGACAATATCATTGAGACAAATTTTCTTTGAAATTTCTTCAGTACCATTACCTCCACTCCTCCATTTGAAACCTATCACAGACTTTCTGGCAAGTTGTTTCAGGTTTGGCTTTTTATTCTCCTTTTTAAGCTTGGATATGACGTTGTTATTGTGTTAGACATTATTCATGGGATAGGATATCTCCAATAAAGCATTAGAAGAAGAATTAGTATCAGTAGCTGTACCTGTGTTTTCTGATTCACCCTTATTTTCTTCTCTAGAACCCGAATTGGCAGCAATTTTTTTATTATTCTGTTTTTTCTGATCATCTTGCACACTCATTTTTGAGAAACTATCAAAAAGCCAAGCAGGTGGAGATTTTTTCTTCGGTTGAGCTGGAATAGAACCATCCCGAGGTTGGTTAGGATTGAAGGAAGCTCTTTTTCAGTTAAACGCCTACCGACTTGATCTGCCTTAAGCCATTCACCAACTTTATCTTCCTTGATATTGTTTTGGGTAGAATCATCAATAAAACATTGGCAGTTCTTAGATTCATGCCCCAATTTTGCACAATAAGTACAGAACATACCTATACGTTCATAGCGTACTCCAATTTCCAGTATTTTCTGATTAGGATCAAGCAGTTTCAGTGTATCCCTCACTCTTTTATCACCGTTCAGTTCGACTTTAGCCTTCACTATGCGTGTATCCTTGCCTCTAACTTCAAATAGAGCAACATCTTCAATTTGACCAAGTCTCCTACCCAATTTTCGTCCAACCTCAAGTATTTTGTATTGTTCAGGCAATCCCCAAAATTGTGCCCATACAGGAAAAGAAGAAATGTGATTATCCTCCATGTTTATTGACTGCTTCCATCTGTGAACATGAATAACAAAACTCTTGAATAACCAAGGTGAACCTCTCTCAATTCGAGTCACATCAGAGTCATTCTCAAAGAAAAATTGAAACTGGTTCCTGGATTTTTCGACTACTCTGAATCCTTCTGGTTTATTCCATATTGCATAGAGAGCTCCTTCCATGGTACCTACGGAAAAGATCCGATCTGAGAAAATTCTTCCAGACAGGCTCCGTGTACAGGCTTGAATTCCTTCAGAAACATCTTCATAAGCTAAAACGATCAAGTCATCCTCCTGATCACTATCAATTATATGAGGGTTTTGTGTCTCTGATTTGTTGCTCATGATGTAGAGCAGAGAGAAATAAGATAAATGGAATGAGTGAATTAGAAAACGAAATAAATTAAAAGAGGAATGAATTGGGGGAGAAAACGAAAATTAGGGAACTAAGTGGAAAAGAAATTAAGAGAAGAAAGTAGAAGAAGATAGAAAAGACTTTGACGAAGAAAAGACAAAGAAAGGTGTAACCATGGAGGCGACGCAGTGAAACCCTAGCAGAGCGTGAACGAACTCATAGGGCGCTGGATGAGGAGTACGTACTCCCATTAATTTTCTGGCTGCTTCTTTAAGCACATATTTTCTATACTAATTATGAGCATAGATAACAATTCGTATTATGGTGTATTTTTTTTCAAAAATATTTGATAATGAAAAAAATTTAGTCAAAAAAAGATATTATATAATAAAAACTTACATACTTGATAACATTGTTTGAAAAAAATTATGAAAATTCATTTCTATAGATTTGATCCGAAAAGGAAAAATTATAATAAAGTGAAAATTCAAGAAAATATCATACTATATTATTAAGAGATTTAAGTATTTTGATTATATTATTAAGAGGATGGTAAAACAAAGGATGGTGTAAATTATATGATTCAAAAGGAACAGGTAAAAATGGAGGACTTATTTGAACTTTTAAAAGAAAGTACCTTTAAAGCATGATGATGAGGATGAAGATGATGATGATGAAAGCCAAACCATTTTCATTCTTTATTAAATTTCCCCCCGATTAAAAAAAAAAGTAAAATGCTCAAATCAACCTAATTTTTAATAGTTAACATATTATTTTGTTATATTATTTGGTTCAATTTCTTTGAATCTCGGTGCAATCTTTAAATTTTTTAATTTTTAACAATATGGATTTAATTTTCAGAATCTTTGTACTTAAATATTTACCGAAAAAAAATAACTCTAAAATATATGAATGACAAATAAGTCCTCGATAGTGTCATAAAATTATTTTTCTCAAAAGTTTAAGTTTATAAAAAAAAAACATATAAATGATTATATTTTTAACAAACAATAAACAATTATTGTATTTAGCATTTAATTTATGCATTTTATTTGAATTGTTGTGAAAATATTTGGATAGATAATTATCTAAAAGGCACCCAAAAAAATCAAGCAAATATAATTCGACGTAATTTTTTTTATTTTTCTAAACAATTTTATTCATTACGAAAAAAATTAACAAAATTCACT
>NC_029792.2:27956225-27958817 GCF_000816755.2 Arachis ipaensis
TTTACTTTATAAATAATTTATCTTTATAGTTTATACATTAAACCCTAAACTCTAAAGCTACTTGATATATTCAATATAATGGATTTATATATTTACTTGTAAACATATTAAATGCACATTTAAATAGACTAAGTAGTCCAAGTTAAACTCAAAGCAAAAAATAAAATAAGCTAAAATTCTAGAGTTAATTAGTCCGATAAATATTTATTTTATACCATTTTGTTATCTTGGTTGTAGGGATAATAAAGTGGACTAATCCACCCCCAATTCATCCTGTTTTATTTAGACTCATGCCATAAAATGGAGAGAACTAGTTCGTTTCGCTAATTAAAATAGATTTAAAATGCTAATTCGTCCTGTTTTATGGCAGATTGGCAGGTTGATCGGTTAGTCCACTTGATTTTTTTAAAAAAAAAATTTATTAAAATTAAGGTCGAACCCGTATAGATCATTTTCCAATTTAATGAAGGTACATTGCTAGCTCAAACCTTCTTCCAATTTAATGAAAGAAGATGTTAGGTCTTTGAAATAACTACACACCAGAAAATTCTTGTCCTTCAAGGATTACATCAAACAGGTGTCACAATTTACTTAAATTTCTCTTTATCAGCTATTTCATGGGCTTTTTTTAAAAAATAAAAAAACATCATTTTTACTGATATGATTAAAATTTAAATGTTTTACCTTTTTAAGTATTGTTTTGTTATTATGCAAGCAAGTATTATTTTATAGTAAAAACTGCACAGTAAAGGAAGAGTGCTATGGGGCAGCCCTTGCCAGCGCAATAACAACAATAGATGTTTATAAATATATATATTAGAGAAATTTTTAAATTTAATATAAAAATTTTTAAATTTAGACTATATATTTAGTTTCGAGATATGTAAGCAGTACTCGTACTCGTGGTTCTGCCATGCTCGCTTGGACTACCACTCTTTGTGCATGGCTATCAATTCGGAATATCACTCTTTGTACATGACTATCAATTCGGAGATGAGTGACTTAGCTAGATGCATTTCACTTATGTTTTTATATTGTGACACAACCTTGATATTATGAACTGTACCAAAAAAATATTTCTCAATCGCATTTAGCAACTCCATTATCCCTTGTAATACTCTAATCAAAACAGAGTAATTACTAAAATTGATTAATATGTCAATCATTTTTGAAAATCTTACAACAACATGATAAACATATAACCATTTTTCTAGAAAATATATGAAAAAATTTAAAAAATTTACCTTCTATAATGAAAAAGATAACTCTACATATCAGGTTGCTGTCGAGATTTGAATGATCTTGAGACATTGTTAGCGCCAAATACGTGTGCATAGCCTAGTATTTATGAACCTCCCAAATAACCAAGATTCTACTGATATGCAACCCGAATGCTCCACCGACAACCAACAATATAATATCTGCACCGACAATAATATTTCAGATAATCAGATTCAACCACCCCATACTCTACACTCCGACGAATACTGCAGTTCTTGATCGCTAGATGAATAAACTCTCTACTGTAGAATCTATGTCAACTCTTAGCTCTATATTCCCATTTGTATTATAGTTGTCAATGCCCCCCAGACAAAAAGGCATTGACTTCACTTGCATAGCATCTAGGTCCAATGTCAAATAATAGTTTAGAACTTGGACTCAATTAGAAAGTGGTAACAGTAGTGACTGTGCCATAATGAAGTAAAAGACGATAGTTAAGTTTTTGGGACAAATTTTGTATCGTCATCGCTATTAATATCAGAACTATATTAGACCCACTTTTTATTTGACTCGGACTTTTTCAAAAACAAATTATCATCGGATCGACCATTTGGAGAGCACATCAAATTCTTGTGGCAGATTCAGTTCTTCCTAGGCCACTCCCACCTGACTAGGTCCTACTACACAACTTGTTAGGACTGAACGTGATGAAGAAGAACTACTGCCAACGTCCACCAACTCAATGAAAAGTTCCATCGCTTGTTTAGTGACAATCTTTCCATGGCAATCGAATGTAGCTCACACGTGATCATCATCCCTTAGCCATAATACCTTATATGAATATTCCTCATAGTCCAGCGAAATACATTGATACCTAATTTTTTGAACATGCTTAATTCAAATCATTTTCATATTCACTAAAATCAAATTTTTAAGCTCTATCAATGAATGTAACTATCAAGTATGCATAACAACAGAATTATTGTATTCAAAATGTGCAACATTATGTTTGCATGATATTGTTGCATTTGGATAAACAACAATTATATGCTTACTAGCCATTTGAAGAATTCATCTTTGTGAAAAAAAAGAAAGAATAGATGAAAGGTGAACATAATTGGGAGAATATAATATGATATATATATATAATCGTTCGCGACAAGTTCACACACAATTTCGCATGCACCACGTGCGCTATAAGATTTGCACACTATAACATTGCCAGCAGTTGAACAATAGTACTGTTGCGTTAGCAGTATCTAGATTATAAGCTTCTTATTCAAAGTTCTTAACTGTATTATAGTCAGCCTGAAAATTGTTAGTAAATATTTAAAAAATATTTTAAAAAATAAATATTTTTTTTATTAAAAA
>NC_029792.2:27959148-27969296 GCF_000816755.2 Arachis ipaensis
TTCTTCAGTTTCTAAAATTATTTTTACAATTTAGTGGTTTAATTTTCTATATTATGACTAATTTGAGATAGGACAGAAATTACTACTAAAAAATAGTAAAATAACTGTAGATTTTATTTGCGAATTTTTTTTGTAGCAATTTGTTGTAAATTTTACTACAAATTTATCATTCATGAAAAATATGTAAAGCCTTTGCTGCAAATTTTGAAATTCACAGTCAATTTTAAAACATTTGTTTGTATTCAATTCTCATATTCCTCACACTTTATTGTTTTTGATAAAAAAAAAATTACTAGTGATATATATATATATATATATATATATTTTATGAATTCGTAACTATTGATATATCGGTGATATAAAAAGAAATGAACTTATAAATAAGAGTGAAAAATTGTTGCATTAAATATTCATCATGCAAGATAATATATACTAAAAAATATTCACAATAACTTGGATGCTAATAACCATAATTAGTTGTTGAAGATATATACGATCTAAATAGTTATAGCATGCTTGCCATTTTCCTTTTTTTCTCGGCGGATGGCGTTTCTCGCATTCAGCTACAATACATTCATGAATGCATTCTTTCCTCTTTATTTGATTGCGTGTATTGTGTTTCTTGCAATTCCTGACACAATCTTCAATGTCAGATGTAACATAATAAAATGTAGTTTGGATCTTCAATGAAAATTATAAGCACCCTTTTTATCCCAACCAATGTTTTAAGTTTTTCCACACTTGAATGACACATACATACTAGTCTAAACTAATCAAAGATCTAAATAAAGATAATTATTGTTTTTTGCTTAAAGGTTTGTAATGTGCTAATATTAGATCAAAGGGTTTGTCACAGGCCCAAAGTTGGCTAATAATGGTTAATGAATGGTAGGCCATTTGAGTACGTGAGTTAAATGAAATGATAGCCTCAATCATGTAAATGCATGTCTACATGGAATAATGGACATAAAGAATCGAACAAATCAAGGATCACAATCATAGAAGGAGAGTCATGCACACAAGAAGGAAAATAAGTGGTTATAAGATGTAACCACACAATTAAGCTCAAGTCTCACGTGCTTGTGTTCTTAGTCCGAAAATCATGTTCCAAAATAAATTCCTCAAGCAAAATTAACACAAAAATTTTCAAATTGGTAGGGTGCCCTAAAGATGATTTCTTGGAAGATAAGTCATCACCCTAACCAAGTAGCCCTAATATGCAACAGGTGTTCAAATACAAAAACTAATCATGCAATCTATTCTAACTAATGAAAGAAAAATTAAAATCATAGGTGTTGAAAGGAAAAGAATACCTACGGAAGTCGGTAACCGACCTCCCCACACTTAAAAGTTTGCACTGTCCTCGGTGCCATGAGTGATACGCAAAGCGGGGTTCGGTTCGCCACTTCCATCATCCGTGCCTTGAGTGCTTGCTTCACTGTTGTCTGAATCGGATGTGGAAATGTCCAGCTCTTCCATAGGCGGTTTGACACAACTCCAAAGCTTCTTCATGTAAGCAAATCGGCGTTTGTTTCGCCGTTCATATCGATCTATCTTCTCATGGAGCTCTACAAGCAATTGATGGGTTGACTTTGGTGGTGCGGATGAAGTGGTAGAAATGGTGGAAGGAGGGGCTATGTCAAGGCTTGTGGTGTCCATGGGAGGTTGAAGATATTTTCCGCTTGGGACGATATCGCCCTTTGCCGGAATTGTAGCCTTCATGTCCTTAGCGTCGCACGGAACACCAGCAGCAGCTACTAAATCGGATACCAAGGCGGGAAATGGTAGATTACCCTTGGCATGGACTCGACCCATCGCTTGTCGGATGAGGAGAGAAATGTTGGCCGGCCTCTTCGTGAGTACGCACCAAACAAGGAGGGCGAGGTCCGCTGTGATGGATGACTTATGGGTGCTCGAAAGCACGTAATGAGATAATATCTGGCCCATGCCCGGGTCTCCACTGTAAGCGCACGTGCATCAAGGCTTTTAGGCCACATCCTAAGTCTCCCTTGGGTCCAATGATTCTCGGGTTCAGCAATGACTCGAAGGATCGAGTCCCAATCAAACCCAAACTCATCCCGTTGCCGTAGGACCTCTTGGTAACCGTCCATTTCCTCCGGTACCGATGAAACATTAAGCACTCGCTAAATAGCCTCCTCTGAAACTGAGACTTGCTTCCGGCGCACGTAAACCGACTGAAGAGACGGGGAATGGAAATTGGAGTAAAACTCCACCACCCAAGAGAGGTTGGTCTCTTGTGGTCGTCGCAATAGAAACCCCTATCCTCGCCGCTCAATGCGGGGTAGCACATACGAAGCAATGTGGTCCGGGGGAGTGAGTAGGGTTCCTCTCAACCATGGTAGGGAACATGAGCTCACAGAAGCGGTTGGGAAACCTTGTGGGGTCCCTTGCCGGATTGCCCTTCTCGTGTTCATCAATATGAACAATTGTCTTCGCCTTCTTTGAAAGGGGCTTAGCTCCTAGTGGAGGTTGCGCCTTGGAGGTTGATTTTTGGGGTGCCCTTTTTGTGGCCGATTTCTTCGACGCCTTTTTCTTGCCTTTTTGGATGGCCATCCTGAAAAAGGAAGGGAAAGAGGGAACATTAAACCCAAATAATCACATTTGGAAAATAACATGCAAGTGAAAGGTAATGCCCAAAAGGAATAGTGTGTCTTGAGGACATGACAGCTATAACATGTGATCAAGACAATAATAAAAGCATGGGACATACACTTAGCATGGGATGCAAGAGTGAGTAAAGCATACAATAAGGCATGAGAAGGATAACTCAAGCATCAACAAGCACACAAGATAGCATATGCAAGGTAGATAGTGAGCACAAGGCAATTATGCGCCTAATCTAACTCCAACACAATAAAGCATGCAATGGAAGAAAGTAGAGTTAAAAAAGGGTGAGATCAATAATCTTGCAATATGCAATAAGGAAGCAAGTCATGAGCAAAGAGCAAGAGAATGGTAAACATAAAGCAAAATAGGCTCAATGCACGTAAAGAAGAGCAAGTGTGTGAAGAAGAAGCACTAAGTTAAGAGCATAGAGTCAAATTGAACCAAAATGGTATAGGTACATTTCAACAAACACTTGGTGTGCACTATTCAAATAATGAGCAAATAAGAGAAATTCAAACATGTAAAACCCTAAATGGAATACCAATCATCATAACAATACCACATAATCACAAAGAAATCAAGAGATATCAAAATGACCCATCAAAACAAGAGAGAACTCAAATTTCAACACCCATGGGTAATATGAAAAGAAAAAAAAGCAAACAAGTAAGAACAAGTTAAGCAAAATGCAACTAAGGAAAAAGAAGCAAAAGAGTAATCAAATGCAACTAGTAAGAGAAAAATTTCAAAGAGGACAAAAGAGAAGAGGGAGTAGGAGTAGAACCTTGAGAAGGAGAAGAAAGCAATGTGAAATGTAAGTGGAAAATAGGAAAAGAGAGGAGAGAGAAAAGAGGGGAGAGAGAAAGTGTGGGACCGCCGGAGGTGGTGGTCGCCGATGGCGGTGGTGGTGGTCGGAGATAAGGTAGTAGGATGATGGGAGAAGATAGAAGAAGAGAAGGGATGGAAGAATGAGAGTGGAGGAAGGAAATTTGAAACAAAAACAAAACAGGGCGCGCATTGATCATTAGTTGCGTCTGGGATGCGACGCGTGCACGCACTCCACGCGTATGCGTTGATGGATGGATATGGGGCGTGATGCGTAAGCGTCCCTCACGCGTACGCGTGAGGTACAGAAAAGGGAGGGGACGCGTACGCGTCAGGTGACGCACACGCGTGGACAGAGTTGTGCCTTGGGCACAAAGTTGGCACAAGAGAGGCCTAACTCTCTGGTTTTTGTATCATGAGAGGCGTGCAGCACAATCGACGTGTACGCGTCTGTCACGCTTACGCGTGGATTACAAAATCGGCGAACGATGCGTATGCATCTGCCACGCTTATGTGTGGGTCGCCTAGCACAAAGTAGGCATAAAGGGGGGCATAACTCTCTGATTTTTGTACCAGAGTGTCCAAAATTCGCAATCGATGCGTACGCGTCGCCCACGCGTACGCGTGGGTTAGCGAAATGGCAATGGACGCATAGGCGTCACCCACGCTTACACGTGGGTCGCAATTGTGCCTTTGGCACAAAATGGGCACAGATTAGGCACAACTCTCTGGTTTTAGTACCAGAAGTTGCGAAAACGCGTCGACACATACGCATGATGCACGCTTGCGCGTCGATAGTCCCTTTTTTTTTTTACACATGACGAGGGGCACTTATAGAACAAATTGGTAGTAATGCATGCTAAAGGGGTCAAAAACATCAAAAACCTCATGTAACACTCAACCTTAAGCTTTTCTTCAACATCTTAATTCAATCAAACCATTATCAAAGAACTCCTCATGAGTAATTTAACACAAAAATCAAGCAAAAATCAACCCTACTATGAACAAACTCATAAATCAAGCAATCACCAAAGGTACAAAAATTCTACAAGCTATGTGCAAGAAACTATAAGCAAAGGTAGATCATACCATGGTGGGGTGTCTCCCACCTAGTACTTTTCTTTAACGTCCTTAAGTTGGACGGTCATGAGCTCAAATCTCTTCTCCTTCGGGTGCGTCCTCAAGAAGGAACACCTCAACCTCTTTGTTGCTTTTCATCTTTTCTCCATGGTATAACTTTAGATGATGACCATTAACCTTGAAGACATTGGGGCTTGAAGGATGGCGCAAGTGATAGATCCCATATGGCTCCGCTTTCTCCACTTTATACGGGCCTTCCCACCTTGATCTCAACTTTCCGAGCATCAATCTCAACCTAGAGTTATAGAGGAGAACTAACTCTCCTGCTCTAAACTCTCTTCTTCTAATGTTTCTATCATGCACCGCTTTCATCTTCTCCTTGTAAAGCCTTGAATTCTCATAGGCTTCTTAGCGAAGGTTCTCAAGCTCCACCAATTGTAACTTCCTTTCGACTCCAACCCCAAAACCTGTGTTGCATTCTTTTACGGCACAATATGCTTTATGCTCTATCTCCATCGGTAGATGGCAAGCCTTCCCATAGACCAACCGGAATGGGCTCATACCAATCAGCGTCTTGTAGGCCGTCTGGTAAGCCCAAAGTGCATCACCGAGCTTAGAACTCCAATCTTTCCTGTGAGGCTTCACAACCTTTTTCAATATGCGCTTGATTTCCTGATTGGAGACCTCGGCTTGGCCATTCGTTTGTGGGTGGTATGCTGTGGCCACTTTATGGATGATATCATACTTCTTCATTAACCCTGTCATTCTTTTGTTGCAAAAATGCGAGCCTTGATCACTCACGATTGCTCGTGGTGATCCAAAGCGGCAAATAATGTTATTCCGAAAAAAAGAAAGAACCACATTAGCATCATCGGTTCGGGTGAGAATCGCCTCTACCCACTTAGAAACATAGTCAACAGCTAGCAAAATGTACATGAAACCATTAGAATTTGGAAAGGTCCCTATAAAGTCAATACCCCAAACATAAAAAATTTCACAAAACAACATTGTTTGTTGTGGTATCTCATTCTTTTTAGAGATATTTCCAAACTTAAGGCATTGTGGACAAGAATTACAAAAGAGAGATGCATCTTTGAAAAGTGTAGGCCACCAAAACCCACAATCTAAGACCTTCCGAGCCGTCCTTTGAGGACCAAAATGGCCACCACTCTCGGAATAGTAGCAAGCCTCCAAAATAGCTTGATGCTCGGATTGCGGTATACACCTTCGAATTACTTGATCGGCACCACATCTCCATAAGTATGGGTCATGCCATACATAATATTTGGATTCGCTTTTGAGCTTATCCTTTTGATGTTGAGAAATATTAGGAGGAAATGTGCGAGCAACCAAGTAATTGGCAATAGGTGCATACCAAGGGATCACCTCGAAAGTTGCTAGCAAGCCCTTAAGAGGAAATGCATCATTAATAGGAGTGGGATCGCCCTTTGTGTGCTCAAGGCGACTCAAGTGGTCCGCCACTAAGTTTTGCGAACCACTCCTATCTTTGATTTTTAGGTCAAATTCTTGCAATAGCAACACCCATAGGATCAACCTAGGTTTGGATTCCTTCTTGGCCAACAAATATTTCAATGCCGCATGATCCGAGTATACTACCACCTTAGTGCCAAGTAGATAAGCCCGGAATTTATCCAAGGCGAAGACAATAGCTAACAATTCTTTCTCGGTGGTAGTATAATTGGATTGCGCTCCATCTAAAGTTTTAGAGACATAGGCAATAACATAAGGAATTTTACCCTCGCGCTATGCTAGCGCCGCTCCCACCGCGTAGTTTGATGCATCACACATTATCTCGAATGGCCTAGTCCAATCCGGCCCTCTGACGATGGGAGCTTGGGTCAAAGCGATCTTGAGCTTGTCAAACGCCTCCATGCATTCTTCACTTAAATCAAATTCCACATCCTTTTACAACAATTGAGAGAGAGGTAACGCCACCTTACTAAAGTCCTTAATGAATCGCCGGTAAAAACCTGCATGTCCAAGAAATGCACGGACTTCCCTCACAGAAGAAGGGTAAGGCAAACTAGAAATAACATTGACCTTTGCCGGATCCACAGAGATCCCATCATTAGAGACAATGTGCCCTAAAACAATACCTTGTCTAACCATAAAATGGCATTTCTCAAAATTTAACACAAGGTTTGATTTAGTACACCTCTCTAATACTTTTGCTAGATTGTCCAAGCAAAGGTCAAAAGAGTCCCCATAAATAGAAAAATTGTCCATGAACACCTCCATACAATGCTCCAAAAGATCTGTAAATATACTCATCATACACCTTTGGAACGTTGCTGGTGCGTTGCACAAGCCAAATGGCATTCTGTTATACGCATACGTTCCAAAAGGGCATGTGAAGGTTTCTTGGTCTTCGGGAACAATGTGTATTTGAAAATAACCAGAATATCCATGTAAGAAACAGTAATGAGATTTACCACATAGGCGATCAAGCATTTGATCGATGAAGGACAATGGAAAGTGATCCTTCCTAGTGGCCAAGTTTAGGCGCCGATAGTCAATACACACCCTCCATGAGTTTTGGACTCTTGTGGCTATAAGCTCCCCTTGTTCGTTCTTGTTTGTAGTAACACCGGATTTCTTTGGAACTACTTGGACGGGGCTCACCCACTCACTATTCGAAATCGGATAGATAATGTCCGCTTCTAATAATCGGGTGACCTCCTTCTTCACAACCTCTAAAATGGTAGGATTTAGATGCCTTTGAGGTTGTCTAATGGGTTTGTCTCCTTCTTCTAGAAAAATTCGGTGTTCACACAGTTGGGGGCTAATGCCAATTAAGTCTGCTAAGCTCCACCCAATGGTCTTCTTGTTCCTCCTCAAGACATTAAGCAACTTCTCCTCTTGGTGGGAGGAGAGCTCCTTTGCAACAATTACCGGGAGCTTTTGGTCGTCTTCAAGGAAGGCATATTTTAGGTGGGGTGAGAGTAGTTTCAAATCTACTTTTTGTTCATGACTCGGTACTTTCTCATCCGGTGTCATTGGAGATGATAGGGCATCTTTTTCACATACATGGGAACTTCCCACACTTGGGTCTTGAATCATACTCTTTCCATCAAAATCACCTTGGTGGACTTCGGCCACCACATTATCAATCAAATCACACCAGAAAATAGAGTGATCCTCTGGTGGATGTCTCATGGCTTTATCTAGATTAAAGCTCACCTCTCTTCCATCGATCTCAAACGAGTAAGTACCCAAAAACACATCTAATTTGAACCGGGAGGTCTTCAAAAATGGCCTCCCAAGCAAAATAGATGAAGTCCTTCTGGAATCACTAGGGGGCATCTTGAGAATATGAAAATCAATCGGGAAGACCAACCCTTTTGATACTCACTAGAACATCCTCCGCAATACCAACTACGGAAATTATACTTTTGTCCGCCAAAACAAATCGGGCGGTCGACCGTTTCAACGGTGAAAGCTTTAAGACCTCATAGACGGAAAAGGGCATAATACTCACACATGCACCAAGATCGCACATACAATCAACAAATTCGACCCCATCTATGGTGCAAGTTACTAGGCAAGGGCCGGGGTCACCACACTTCTCTGGCACATCATCCATTAAAGTGGAGATTGAGCTTCCCAATGGAATAGTTTCTAAATCATTAAGCTTCTCCTTGTTCATGCATAGGTTCTTTAGAAACTTGGCATATTTAGGTACTTGACGGATAGCATCAAAGAGAGGAATGGTTACCTCAACTTTCTTGAACATCTCCACCATTTTGGGATCCAACTCAACTCGCTTCTTAGTCTTCCTTGCCAATGTGGGAAATGGGATTGGAGTAGCATCTTGCAAGACATCTCCCTCCTTAAATATTCCACCCTGTGGTTGAGCAATCACTTCTTCAACTACCTCTTGGGCTTCATCTTCCTCTTCAACTTCTTCTATCTCAACCACATCCTTATCTTGAGTGACCTCTATTGGACTTGGCTCTTCATGGCTCCTCTCTTGTAATTTGGTGCTGGACCTCAAGGTAATGATATTGATGCCAACCTTGGGGTTGGATAGAGGTTGAGAGGGTAAGGAACTTGAGCTTGAGGGTTGAATAGTAGAGGTAGAGGGAGAGTTTGAGGGGGGTTCCATTCGGGAAATAAGGGCTTGGAGTGTAGAATTGAGACCGGTAAGGCTTGCGGCAAATGTTGTTTGAAGCTCCTTTTGTCCTTGGAGGATGGAGCGGAGTGTCTCATCTTGGTTGGAAGAAGGAGAAGGATAAGTGATTTGGGGGGCTTGTGGTTGGTTGGGTGGAGGTGCTTGCCTTTGATGAGGTGCTTGGTAGGTTTGGTAGGCTCTTCCTCGGTTTTGGTTTTGGTATGAAAGATTTTGTTGGTATCGGTTTTATTGGTTGTTGTTGTTGTTGTTCCATCTTTGGTTCCCACTATTGTCCCTTCCTCCTTGATTATAATTGTCCTTCCATCCTTGGTTGGAGTTGTCCCTCCATCCTTGGTTGGAGTTATCTTGCCACTTTTGATTGAAATTACCCCCTTGGTTATAGTTGCCTCCTTGTTGATGATAACCTTGGTTTGGACAATTGTAGTAGGCATTAGTGGCCGCTGGTGCACGAAATTGTGATCTCCAGGCTCGAACAAATCCTGGTAATGGCTCCAGAGCTTTGTCAATGGCTTCATCTTATCCTTTCAGTGAATAATATGCTCACGCACCCTGTCATGGCGTGGCTATTCATCTGTCGGTTCCCGATCATGCTGGAATAGGATTCACCCTCCTTTTGCGTCTGTCACTAACGCCCAGCACTCGCGAGTTTGAAGCTCGTCACAGTCATTCAATCATTGAATCCTACTCAGAATACCACAGACAAGGTTTAGACCTTCCGGATTCTCTTGAATGCCGCCATCTTTCTAGCTTACGCCACGAAGATTCTGGTTAGGAGATCTAAGAGATACTCATTCTAGCTTAATGCATGTAGAACAGAAGTGTTTGTCAGGCACGCGTTCATAAAGGAGAAGGATGATGAGCGTCACACATAATCATCACCTTCATCACGTTCTTGGGTGCGAATGGATATCTTAGAAGAGAAATAAGAAGAATTGAATAGAAAACAGTAGTACGTGCATTAATCTTTGAGGAACAGCAGAGCTCCACACCTTAATCTATGGAGTGTAGAAACTCTACCGTTAAAAATACATAAGTGAAGGTCCAGGCATGGCCGAGATGGCCAGCCCCCTAAAACGTGATCAAAGGATCATAAGGTAATCCAAAGATGGTCTAAAAGACTAGTAAGAGGTCCTATTTATAATAAACTAGTCACTAGGGTTTACATGAGTAAGTAATTGATGCATAAATCCACTTCCGGGGCCCACTTGGTGTGTGTTTGGGCTGAGCTTAAGTGTTGCACGTGAAGAGGCCATTTGTGGAGTTGAACGCCAGTTTTTGTGCTATTTTGGGCGTTCAACTCTGGTTTTGGATCCTTTTCTGGCGCTGGACACCAGATTTGGGTAGAAAGCTGGCGTTGAACGCCAGTTTATGTCGTCTATTCTTGGCCAAAGTATGGACTATTATATATTGCTGGAAAGCCCTGGATGTCTACTTTCCAACGCAATTGGAAGCGCGCCATTTA
>NC_029792.2:27969643-27995525 GCF_000816755.2 Arachis ipaensis
AAAGTTTGAATCTTTCTTAACAAGCAAGTAACAAACTTCAAATTTTTGAATCAAAACATTAATTGATTATGTTATTTTCGAAAATTTGGTATAAAAAATAAGAAAAAGATTTTTGAAAAATATTTATGGAATTTTCGAAAATAACTAAGAATTTTGAAAAAGATTTGATTTTTGAAAAAGATTTTGAAAAAGATAAGATTTTCAAATTAAAAATTTGATTTGACTCATAAGAAACAATTTGATTTTAAAAATTTTTGAAAAAGTCAATCCAAATTTTCGAATTTGATGAGAGAAAAAGGGAAAGATATTTTTTTTTATTTTTGAAATTTTTATGAAAAACATGAAAAATATGCAATGCATGAAATTTTTAGATCAAAACAATGAATGCATGCAAGAATGCTATGAATGTCAAGATGAACACCAAGAACACTTTGAATGTCATGATGAACATCAAGAACATTTTTTTTGAAAAATTTTTAATGCAAAGAAAACATGCAAGACACCAAACTTAGAATTCTTTAATGCTTACGCACTAAGAATTCAAGAATGCATATGAAAAACAACATACAACACAAAACAAAAAATCATCAAGATCATACAAGAAGACTTACCAAGAACAACTTGAAGATCATGAAGAACACTATGAATGCATGATATTTTCGAAAAAATGCAAGATGCATATGCAATTGACACCAAACTTATAACAAGACTCAAGACTCAAACAAGAAACAGGAAATATTTTTGATTTTTATGATTTTCTAA
The DNA here is from genome assembly GCF_000816755.2 of Arachis ipaensis. Taxonomy (NCBI): domain Eukaryota; kingdom Viridiplantae; phylum Streptophyta; class Magnoliopsida; order Fabales; family Fabaceae; genus Arachis; species Arachis ipaensis. The sequence continues at coordinate 27,970,406 of NC_029792.2, forward strand.
TTTTTTTTGGGTTTTTTTTTGAAAATTATATGAAAAAGAAAAATTAAGGATTCCAAAATTTTTAATATGAATTCCAGGAATCTTGCCATGTTAGTCTAAAGCTTCAGTCCAGGAATTAGACATGGCTCACTAGCCAGCCAAGCTTTCAAAGAAAGCTCCAGTCCAAAACACTAGACATGGCCAATGGCCAGCCAAGCTTTAGCATGTAAATCAGAAACAGTAGCAGGTGGATTAACTCCAACTAGCTTGCTCTTGATAACAAATTGCTGCCTCAGTCCAAATAAATTTAGACATGGCTTTACAGCCAGCCAGGCTTCACATGCTTCATGAAACACTAGAATTCATTCTTAAAAATCTTGAATAAATTTTTGAAAACATTTTTATTTTTTTTCGAAAACATATGAGAGATTTTTGAAATTATTTTTGAAAAATTTTTAAAAAGAAATTTACCTAATATGAGCAACAAGATGAACCGTCCGTTGTCCAAACTCGAACAATCCCCGGCAACGGCGCCAAAAACTTAGTGCTGTTGCCGGATCAAAAGGGAATCTGGCACTGATGTTACCGGACCAAAAGCTTGCCGAAAACTCAAACAATCCCCGGCAACGGCGCCAAAAACTTGGTGCACGAAATTGTGATCTCCAGGCTCGAACAAATCCTGGTAATGGCTCCAGAGCTTGGTGCTCTGATCTTAATTCATAATTGTCACAACTTCGATACAACTAACCAGCAAGTGCACTGGGTCGTCCAAGTAATACCTTACGTGAGTAAGGGTCGAATCCCACGGAGATTGTTGGTATGAAGCAAGCTATGGTCACCTTGCAAATCTCAGTCAGGCAGATATAAATTGATAATGGTGTTTTCGAATATTATATAATAAAATAGGGATAGAGATACTTATGTAATTCATTGGTAGGAATTTCAGATAAGCGAATGGAGATGCTTTTTGTTCTTCTGAACCTCTGCTTTCCTGCTATCTTCATCCAATCTGTCTTACTCCTTTCCATGGCTGGCTGTATGCAAGGGCATCACCGTTGTCAGTGGCTACATCCCCTCCTCTCAGTGAATAATATGCTCACGTACCCTGTCACGGCACGACTATTCATCTGTCGGTTCCCGATCATGCTGGAATAGGATTCACCCTCCTTTTGCGTCTGTCACTAACGCCCAGCACTCGCGAGTTTGAAGCTCGTCACAGTCATTCAATCATTGAATCCTACTCAGAATACCACATACAAGGTTTAGACCTTCCGGATTCTCTTGAATGCCGCCATCATTCTAGCTTACGCCACGAAGATTCTGGTTAGGAGATCTAAGAGATACTCATTCTAGCTTAATTCATGTAGAACAGAAGTGTTTGTCAGGCACCCATTTGGATCCTTTTCTGGCGCTGGACGCCAGATTTGGGTAGAAAGCTGGCGTTGAACGCCAGTTTACGTCATCTATTCTTGGCCAAAGTATGGACTATTATATATTTCTGGAAAGCCTTGGATGTCTACTTTCCAACGCAATTAGAAGCGCGCCAGTTAGAGTTCTGTAGCTCCAGAAAATCCACTTTGAGTGCAGGGAGGTCAGAATCCAACAGCATCAGCAGTCCTTTTTCAACCTCTGAATCTGATTTCTGCTCAAGTCCCTCAATTTCAGCCAGAAAATACCTGAAATCACAGAAAAACGCACAAACTCATAGTAAAGTCCAGAAATGTGAATTTAACATAAAAACTAATGAAAACTTCCCTAAAAGTAACTAGATCCTACTAAAAACATACTAAAAACAATGCCAAAAAGCGTATAAATTATCCGCTCATCAGCCGCCAAGGTATTATCTTCTTGGAGGTTTGGGCATTCATCGGTGTAATGGGTGTAACAACAGCAAATTCTGCACACTCTTTGGGGGACCAATTGTTGACTTTGTTGTGGTTGAGGAGGTGGAGGTTGTTGTTAATTTAGTTGGAGTTGCTTTAGAATGTTTGTCATTTCTCCCAAGATTTTGGTAAGGGCGGCGGTCTCACCACTAGTAGAAACTTCATTTATAGCTCTTGGATGGTTGTTTCTTTGTCTAGCGTGTTGGGTGGACTCGGCCAAATTGGTGATCAATTACCATGCCTCCTCCGCCGTTCTATACTTTATCAAGGAACCATTGCTTGAGGCGTCCAAGAGGATCTTGTCTTGAGGTTTCATTCCTTGGCAAAAATAGCTTATCAACACTAGAGTGTCAATCATATGGTGGGGGCATGAGTCAAGAAACCTCTGAAACCGTTCCCAATACTCGTATAGAGTTTCCATTTCACCTTGGACAATGCATGAAATTTCTTTCCTCAATTTGTCTGTCATCTCCGAGGGAAAGAATTTATCTAGGAACTCCCTTCTAAGCAAATTCCAATCACTAACAACCTCATCGGGTAAAGTGTAGAACCACTCTTTGACTCTTCCCTCTAGAGAGAAAGGGAAGGCAAACAACCAAATAGCAACCTCATTAGAACCCTCCCACCTAGTTGTTGAGCATATACCTTGAAAATCTCTAAGGTGTCTAATAGAATCTTGGGCGAAGAGTCCATGAAACTTGGGTAGAAGATGAATCAAAGCGGTCTTGAGTTCAAAATTAGCATTTAACTCCAGATGACACACTTGGAGCAGTTGAAGAATAAAGTCCGGAGCACCGGCTTCCTTAAGAGTAACCCTCCTTGGAGCAGCCATCGGTTCGGTACCTAGATTAATAGAAGAAGAATTAGTGGTATCGATGAAAGAATAGATAGTTTCCTCCTCGAATAATGTTTCCGATTCAACCTCGGATAAGGTTGGGGAATTGGTAGAAACCCTTTCACCACCTCCAAAGGCTAACCGTCTTCTAGCTTGCCTAAGATGTGAGGTAGTTCTCTCAATTTCCAGATCAAAAGGAGCTAAGCTAGGATCCAGTAGTGAACGCGTCATTCAAAGAAAGAAGTATAGAGCTCATGACAATAAAATGCACTAAACAAAGATTAATCCTATCTAACAATTGAACTAGCAAACAATCAAGAAAAAATGCAAGTATTCACATATCCACATATTTACACTAACCAACAACATGGCACACAATTGCAACTCCCCGACAACGACGCCATTTTGATGAGCTATATTTTGTCGGTATAGAAATTTCCAATAGGATTATGTCGTGAGTATAGTCTAAACCAACAGACTATAACACATCAAACATAGAAAATGTGTGTCCACAATTCAAAATCAATAACCGAGAGTATTAGTCTCGAGTCATTCTCCCTAGGAGTTGCCCTAAGGTGCACATCATTGGTTAGGAGTTCTTTTGTTGTTTGAGGTTGAATGCGAGAGATGTAAACAAACTTGCATAAAATTAATGAACAAGTAACAAGTATGCTAAAGGACACAAGAAGTTGAACTAAACAAGGGTGAATGACAATCAATCAATGTAAAAGCCTTGGCTAAGATTGGAAATTGGAATTTTTATCCTCATTGCCTCCAACAATTGTGATGAGAATTGGTTATTGCTCCACTTAGTTAACCTCTAACTAAGAAGGAAAGTCAAGTAGAGATAATCAATTTGAGTCCACAAGTCCTAGCCAAATTCTAAGGAAAGACTAGAGTTAGTGTCATTCAAATCAATTAGCAATTTCCAATTATCAATCAACAAATAGCTTTGACAATTCAAGTGTCTCTAATTATCCAACCCCTAAGCCAAGAGTGAAATTCTACTCCATAGCTAAAGTTGACATTTTCTCAAACATTTGGTGAGCAATAATGGAAGACATTGTGAAAATGAGAAAAGAAATTGAATTCAAGATGTCTAATACAAGCAATTAACAACAATCAAGTAATTAACAACAATGAACATGAAATTCCTCAATGTATTAATAGAAATCAAAGTAACAAGGTCCAAATCCAAGATCTACAATGCTAGAGTAACAAAAACACTAAATTGAGAGTAGAAGAGAAAATCTACAACTAGAACAATGTAGAATTGAGATTGAATTTAGATCTAACCAAAGGATCCAAATGCAATTGGAATTGAGAAAGCCAAAACCTAGAGAAAAGTTAGAGTTTCTCTCTCTAGAAACCTCCAAAACTAACTACCAAAATATCTAAATGTGTGAAAAGTGTCTATCCCCTTTAATCCTTGGTCCTTTGTGTCTTTTCTTGCCAAAACTCCACTCAAAACTGACCCTGGAAACCCTATAAAATCGCTAGGCACGTTTTCACTAAAGAGGTCACGTGCCGGGCGTCACGCGTACTCGTGACTGGGTTTTGCAATCCACGCGTACGCGTCAGGCGTGTGTACGCATCGATGAAGATTCTGCCCAGCCACGCGTGTGCATTTATGCTTGCGCGTCGATGCCAATACTCCAAAGCTCCATTTTTCATACTCCTTCCACTTATGCATGCTTTCTTCCTCTCTTATAGACCATTCCTGCCCCTATAAACTCTGAAATCACTCAACAAACAGATCACGTCATCGAATGGTAATAGAGTGAGATAAAAATATAGCACAATTAAGGCCTAAAAAACATGTTTTCATTCACCACGCAAAATTGGGAAGGAAACACAAAACTATGCATTTTATATGGATAAGTGTGATAGAATGTTGATAAAACCCTCTAAATTCTATACAAAGTGAACCCTAAGATTGGGGTTCATCAGATTGATGGATCAAGCAACAATGATTGAGTGATTATCTTAGTCAGACAAATAGAAAATGGTGTTTGAAGGTTCAAAAGCGTTAACAGTAATTCAGAGAATTAGAAAAGCAAGCAGTAAACAAGTTGTGAAGTATATATGGAGAAACAGTTAAGGCTTCAGAGATATCTATCTTTCGGATTGACTTTTCTTACTAACTATTTTAATCATACAAGATTTAATTCATGGAAACTATAAGTGACTAAACCCTAATTCCTTAGATCTTTTTAGTCTCCTCTAACCTTCATCAACCGCCAATTCCTTGGTCACTTAATTCCAATTAAAGGGTGAAGTTCAATTCTAGTTATATGCCACAAAAACCCTAATTACCCAAATATAAGAGGATTATATGTCACGTATCCCGTTAAGTCCAGATAATTAGAAGTCTAGGAGAAATTATTTTCAAGCTGTTGTTCAGATAAAGAGCTTTTCCAAGTTATACAAGAACTCAATTAGAACCAAGGTCATACTTTCGTTCCACCCAGATTCATAAAATAAAGAACGAAAACAATTCTTGAATTATAAATCAATACATGAATTAAAATAGAAAAATAATATTATCAATCCATACAATAGACAGAGCTCCTAACCTGAACAGTAGATGTTTAGCTGCTCATGGTTCAGAGAGAAAACTAGGATTCTGTAAAATTGTAAATTGCGAAATGAGGTAGAAGAGAAGAGAGGAGCCCGAAGGGCTGATTCTTTTTCCTTTTATACTAATCCTAATTAATGTAAAATATATTTCCTAAACTAAATAATATTTCTTTTCCTAATTATAAATAAAATAAAAGTTTAACCAAAATAAATTAATTGATTCTCGTAGCCTTTGGAACACATTGGGGACCATTCCTTTATTAAGGTCCACGCTGAACTTGAGAATTCCCAAGTTCAGCATGGAGGAGGCAGTGGCTAAACTTGTGCTTTTTCTTGGGTCCACGCTGACCTTGAGAATTTTTAAGTTCAGCGTGGAGTGATGCGCGTTCCCCCTTTGGAGCGTTGGACTGGCGCTGAACCTGAGAAAGCTCAAGTTCAGCGTGGAGGAGGCATCAACAAATCTTCACTCTCTTTATTCCCTAGCCTTGACTTAAACTCCGTAAAATTCATCCAAAATGCTACCTGAAATAGACAGAATTGCAAACAACTCAAAGTAGCATTCATAGTAGCTAAAATATATTAAATCTTGATTAAACTTAGCAATTCAAGTGCAAATTCATTATGAAAAGATAGAGAAGATGCTCACGCATCAGTCACAACCCACCTTGGTGAGTTGCTTCGATGGTGACAGAGCAGAGGATACTGGATATATTTTGGAGTGTTTTTGCTTATTTTGTTTATATCTCTCACATTTGTATTTACTTTTGCCTAGAGACTTGCTTTGAGAGAAAAACTTGTATAAGCTGTTTTTAACTTTTAGAATTCTGTATTGTCTGTATATAGCTAGCCGGCTTAAACTCCACGAGTCGTGGCTAGATCTTTATACTATTATACTCTGATATTTTGTTATATTATAGCTATATCTTGTGCGTTAGGTTTGTAGCTTCGTGTGTACATTTTGTGCTTTTTAAATCCTAATTTTGAGCTGTATCCTTCATTAGGCTTCTCAAATATATTACTTCTTCTATATATAAATATGTATAAGCTTTAGAATTGTAGTAACCTTTGATTAACCTTTGCTTTATGACAAGAGTTAAGGCTTATGGTAATTAGGGTGTTACACTAAACCTCCCCTGTTGAGGTTAGGAGCTCTGTTTATTCTATGGATTAATACTATTACTCTTCTATTTTAATTAATGCATTGATTTCAATTTCAAGGATTTGTTTTCGTTCTTCATCTTAAGGATTTAGGTAGATCGGAAAAATAACCCTTGTTCTAACTGCGTTCTTGTTAAATCTTGAAAAAGTAATTTACTTGAACAACAGCTTGAAAACAATTCCTCCTAAACACTAATCTATCTATACTTAATGGGATACGTGACATTTAATCCTCTTATATTCGAATAATTAGGGTTTTTTGGGGCCAATAAACGATAATTGAACTTAAACTTCTAATCGAAATTAAGTAACCAAGGAATTAGCGGTTAACTTGGTTAGAGGAGACTAAATCACTAAGGAATTAGGGTTTAGTCAATTACAGTTTGTCATGAATTAAATCTTGCATGATTAAAGTAGTTGGTAAGAAATATAAAATTTGAAAAATAAACATCTCTGAAACGTTAACTGTTTTCTCTCATACATTTTCACACCAATTTCTCTATTGCCTTCTAAATCTCTGAATTTACTATTTAATGCGATTGAAATTCCAAAACACCATTTTCTGCTTGCCTAACTAAGTGAATCACTTGACTGCTGTTACTTGGTCCATCAATCATCGTGGATCGACCTTCACTCATCTGAGGTATTACTTGGTATGACCTGATACACTTGTCGGTTAGTTTGTGGACATTCTAATTCCGGAGTAGGGAGTTCTGGTCATTTTTCTCCGCTAGACCCCCGAGTTCTTATAGAATACACCACCTATACCCTCCACCTGAGAGAATTTCCTTACAAAGTCCTAGGTCTTCGATTGCTGTTGCTTGCTTTTTGGTGTTTTCTCTTAGTGCTTCCTCTATTAGAGTATTCTTTTGTGCTCCTTTTTGTCTGGGTGTTCCGATGGGGCATTCCCACACAGGCCTTATTTTTTTTACCCCTGGTAACACAAGCTCTTCATAAAAACTCGCTTCCACTAAATGTGTTTCTCTTACATCAAAGGGTGTTATAGTGGCTAAGATGCTAATATCCTTCCCTCTCCAGCTAGACTTTATGCATTGATTCCAACTCGAAGGAACACACTGATGTAAATGAATCCATGGACGTCCCAACAGGATGTGGTAGCTAGAGTTTTCATCCACCACATGAAACTTATTATTGGTTTTTATGGGACCAAATTCTAAGACAGCATTAACACACCCTCTAGGTTTCACACCCACTCCATTAAAAGCATTGAGTCCCACTTGAGTAGGCTTTTATCTGGTCAGCAGAACCTCCCATTTCTAGAAATATATGAATGGGTATGATATTTACCCCCAATCCAGCATCTACCAAGGCCCTTCTGACCTTCATGCCTTCCACCACTGCTTTCACGTACAATGGTTTATTATGGTAGAACTCTCTATTGAATAAGTCGGGGTCCCAAAACATCGAGGCGTTTGCATTAGCCTTTTCTAATCTTGTGAGCAAAGCGTTGACCCCCCCAAAACTTTTTTATGCTTCTGAATGACTTCTATTAGAGCTCTAGCCACCTCTTTTTGAATGTGGGATTCCAAGCCAAATTGGTTGAACATGATTCTACACCCTTCAGGCTTCAAAAGACCTCTTGTCAATGTGTCTTCATCCAAGGACTCTTCCATGGTGACCATCTCTTCTGCTTCATCTACGATCTCTGTTTGCATTACCTCTCCTTCAACACCTATCATTCCAACATCATGTTGAGGAAAATGAGTGCTTTTTACACCTTCTTGGTTTTGTTCTCTATTTAGGAGTATATTCCCTTCCTTGACTTACCTATGAAACATCGTCCTCACCACATAACAATCAGTCAATCTATGGCTCTTATTTCGGTGTACCATGCAATACTTTGGGTCTCTATAGTATTCAGGTGTTGATGGCTCTCTATCTGTTCTGGGGTTTAATGTTCCATCCCCAAACCACCCATTTACGACAACCATGGCCTGAGCTCTGAAGAGGGGTAACGAGGGTGGAGGACTATTCCTGTTAGAACCCCTAGAATAGGAATGTCTTCTACCCTTACCATCAGCAGCACACACCTCTAGAAGGAAAAATTCTTTTGATCTCCTTCCATTGTGCTTCATTGCCTCGATTATGTCAGATGCTCTCTTTAAGAGTTTAGAGAAATTTGGGATCCGTCTTCCACATTTCTAATACATCCGTACACCAATTGTGGTTCTAGGAGGGTGTCCATGCAAAGTAAAGCTTGATCTATATATCTCTTGATAAATGCTACCAATCCTTTTTCTTTTCTCTGCTTCACCCTTCCTAGGTCTATGATGTACATAGAAGGTTCCTCTTCTAGGAACTTGTTGCAGAACTTCGTCACTAATTACTCCCAGGTGTTGATCCTATTGGCTTTAAACTTGGCATACCACGTGAACGCCCTTCCTATCAATGATTTTGAGAACTCCTTGATCTTTAGATCCTGGTGGTTCCTGAACACCCCGAGGTCATCCAAGAATGACAGGATGTATTTTTTAGCACTTTCAGTACCATCAAACTTGCGAAAGGTAGGCAGTTGGTACCCCTTAGGGTACGGTTTTGGCAAATTATGATGTCCAAATGGTGGATTTATCTCCCAAGTGGGTTCACTTGCTTCTATTTTTTCCTTTAAAATACGTGCCAACTCTATACGAGTGACCGGGTGTTCTCGTCTTCCTTTATATTCTCCTGATTTGCGAATGGAGGTGGTGAGGAGGTTCTATACCTTGTTTGATCCCTAGCCATCATTTCTGTGATCAAAGATTGCATCTTTATTTGGTTGTCTATCATATAGTTGTACACATGAGCAGGGATGGTTACATGAGTGTGCATACTAGCAGTACTTCCAGCATGGGGTGTGAAGAAATTTGCATAGGCATGAGCTCCTTCTCTTCTTGCACCCAGATTTTCTTGCTCCATGTGTTCTTTTTCTTGGTTGTGCCCGTCCTCATCTTGAGGTGACCTTAAACTGAGATTGAGATTCTGAGGGGTTATCAAACGTCACCTTGGTGGTCAATTTTGCCCATAAAAGGTATTGCTGGACTCAGCTATCACGCCAAAGTGTTGCTCCCAAGTAGAGTCGCCAAATAATCCAGGTGAGTTTTTTGAAAATATATTAAGTGAAAAAAGATTAAAATGAGATATCAAGAGTAAGTAAACTTGTGAGGAATATACTTCTATTGATGAAAAATAAGCAACATAAGAACTAATGATGAGAATAGAAGTGGAGAACAAGTGTTGATACCTCCATTAATGTCACAAGAGGATGAATGAGCTCTTTTAAAGTAGACAAGGGTTGATTAATCATGCTGTTGGGTATTCTGGTGGAACACCCGTATGCTAATTTTATGTGTAAAGTTGTTGAACAAAATGAAGAACAATGAAAAGAATTTAAAGAGAGAAAATGATGGATTTGAGCTTCCAAGTTTTTGAAAAAAAAAATGGGTTCTTTAAAGAGGTGGCTTGAGTTCCTTTTATAGTGTAAAGCCATTTTGAAGAGGGAGTCCATTGTCCAATAGTTACAATGTGATGTTTAGCCTACTTCTTTTATCCCAAAGCTTGTTACTAAATAAGGTAGTTGACACAATATTTTTAGGTGTTCCCATCACTTCAAGTCTTTTTAACTAGAAATAGATGAAGTTGATTCCCATAAGTTAAGCTAAAGTTCTGTAGTGGGTGTCCAATGACAAGGAGGTGTTTGGATAAAGGGGCTGCTCATGACATGTGACATTAGTGAAGGGACATCTAGTTTGGTTTTCATTTAACTAGATGACACTTTGTACACTCCAAACCCAACCAATCCACTTTCACCAATTTAGTTCCCACTAAAGAGAAATTCAACTTCTCAAAGTGTTCTTTTGGGTTCCATCCTATTATCTAACACCTCTAGGTGGAACTTGACTCTCTTTTTTTTACCATATTTTTTAGTCATCTTAAAATTATTTATATTAAAAAATTTATATTTTTGGTACACAATCAAAGATTATTAGAATGCCATGTTTGATAAGTTAAATGAATTAGATAATGAGCATTTAATTGTGTTGGATAATATCATTCATCAGAAAGAAAGTATAGCTAGTAGCTATAATCGACGTGTGAAATCTTTCAAAATGGCAAGTTGGTGATGAAGGTTATTTTACCCTTTGAAAAGAAATAAAAGACATACGGTAAATGGTCACCAAATTGGGAAGGTCCTTATCAAATTGTCAAAGAATATTCTGGAAATACATATAAAATCAAGGATGTCGATACACGCAAAGAGATAAAGTCGATTAATGGAAAATACTTAAAGCATTTCAAAACGGTAAAACAAGAAGTCAACATGTAATGTAACTAATAGTTCTTAATATAACTAGAGAGTAAACTACCAAAACAGTACCCAAAAGATCGTAGCGCTGATAAAACGAACATCAAAAGATGCTAACGACAAATATAAGCTCTCAAAAGATTTAAAAACACGACAAAAGAACTAAATATTAAATATATATTCTAAAAAATGACTTTAGAGATCAAATTTTGATGCAAATTTTTGCAATCATTCTTAAAAAAAAAGATATCTTCATCCTTAAAATTTGGTAATTTTTTGTCAAGTGAATTTTTTTTAAAAAAAGTTTATTGTAAATGACCACATTTTTTTGAAAAATGAAAAGAAAAATTTAGAGATTATATTTTGCTCAGAATTTTGTGCACCTTCTAAATATTTATTCAAATATTACAACAAAAATAGATCTAATGGATAAGTCATTTGCTAAATATGAAAGTTTGTTTGTTATTGGTGCGGATTTTTAAAATCACAAACTACTGACATGTGCACCAGATCGTATCAAGTAATACCATGGGAGTGGGTTATCATTTCCATGAGAATTAACTGATTAAGTAAGCAATGGTCAATTGATTATTCTATTTAGACAATCAAAATTAAATGTTTCAATAGCAAATAACATAAAAGTAGAGAATTAAATAAGAGAAAACTAAAATAGGTTAAGAAAATAATATGGTAAAGATAGTTAAGGTGTTAGAGATATTTAAATTTTAGGATTAACAATTATTTCTATCTACTTTGATCATGCAAATATATAATTCATAGTAAACTCTGGGTGATTGAATTCCAATTCCTTGGTAATCCAATCTCTTCTAACCTAATCAACCGTCAATTCCTTGATCAATTAATCATTAAAAGGTTAAGTTCAAACTCTGATTTAAGGACCACACTATTTTTAAGAACCCAGAAATAATCCAATTATATGTACGTATCACATTTAATCCAAATAATTGAAGAATTATGAGAACAAGATTTCAAGCTTTAATTCCCATGATTTAATTTTTTTTCAAGATTCAAAGGAATTCAATTAAGAAAAGATTTGTTTTCCAATACACTCTAATTCTTAAGATGAAGAATGAAAGTCAATTCTTAAATAAAAATAAATACATTAATCAAAATAAAAGAACAATAATATTAATCCATCAAAATAAGGGTTAATAGTCAAATTAATTCCTGAAAGATAAGACATTCTTCAAATTCATCTCTAAAAGATTCTTTCAATCAAATTCGTCCTTCAAAAATTGCGAATTAATCATATTTGTCCTCCAGTCACTCCATTAACGATTTTCTTCAAAGATTGATGTTGTAAAACGTTAATTAATAACATATATAATACCTAATATGTTTATGAAAATTTATTAATTTAGTCATTTTTCCCAATTACAAAAATCCTATTCCTAATATGACCTAGTGACTAAATTGATATATTTTCGTAAACATTTTTAGTCAACATTGAACATATTATGTGTCGTGTATGCTATTAGTTAACATTTCACATCATCAATCATTGACAAAAATTGTGAGTGGAGTAAAAATAGAAGAGAGAGTCCCCCTTTGTGCATTGCTTCCTTCCCCCTTTTAAAGTGAAATCTTTTATTCCCAACATCCAAACATATCTCCCCTTTTTGGCAATCAAATCTTATCATTAATAATGATTTTTTGGGTCTTGGGCTGCGAGTCTAGCATTTAGCGCCACTTGGGTGGCATTTGGCACTTGTTTTGATGTAATTTGTGACTCCTTGCTGCCGTCTAGTGTTTAGCACCGAGACTCCCGTATGGAATGGTGAGTGGGACACACTTCAGCGTTTAGTACCAATGTCACGGGATTTAGCACTGTGAGTCCAGAGAGTAAGTATAAACTATTATATATCGTTAGAAAGTTATGAAAGTTGGCTTTTTAATTCCACTAAAATTGTGTCATTTGGACTTTTATAGCTCAAGTTATGCCCATTGGAATGTGAAGAGGTCAGGATTCACAACATCCATGAATTCTCTTTGCACTTGTCTTCAATTCTCGGTTCCTCCTTGTGCTTTTGCTTCTCTTTTCCTAACATTTACCTAAGAATCATAAAACTAAGAAAATCAAAGTACTAATAGAATATTCTTGAAAATCATATAATTACCAAAGAAAAATAATAAATTTTCTATAAGAATTTCCCAATAAAAGTACTTAAGATGCTCATGCATCACAACACTAAACTTAAGCTCTTGCTTGTCCTCAAGCAAGCAAAGAATCATGGCTTAGTCATCAAAATTTTCCACCTTAAAATACAAAGGTGAATGGTTGCCATTCATATGAATTTGATTAGCCGTTTCACTTATGCACAATTCAACACAATTGGTTATGATCTTTCAAGGCCTCTGTTCAGATTAGATTATGGAATCCTTCCTTGAATCATCACCATGAAGCAAGCTTATTTACTTTCTTTCCACGACTTATTTTCTTTGGGTGCCTTGCACTTTGAACCTAGCCGTGACTCTAAATATTTTGTCTCAAGCTTTGCTTGACATGTAAATATCACAAGCACTTGATTGGAGAGTTCTTTGAGCTTACCATGTCCTTTTGACATTCCCTATCATTGGTACTCAGAGCATTTGTCTTTCTCTTCTTTTTTGGCGTGGGGAGGGGGGGTGCTTTGCACCTTGAGCCTAGTCGTGACTCTAAATAATTTATTTTCAAGCTTTTGCTTGATACATAAGCACCACAAGTACTTGACTTGGATCATTAGTCAGTGGTACTGAGAGCCTTTAGCTTTCCTTTCAACCCCTTTTTATTATTTATTCATTATATGTTGCTTCTTCAAGGCTTTGTCAAGTGTAAAAATTTCATAATAGTCTTCTAGATTAAGACCTCAACCAATTTGTCTCAGCTTATGTTGAACATTTTTAATTAGTTAGGCCTTTCAAACTCACATTGTCATGCTTTTTATGATCAATCATTTTTTCTTTTTTTTTTCCTTTCTTGGCACATGATCATTGCCTACATTTAGGAGCAAGCACAATTATAATTGTGGGTTGTGATGGACAAGTAATAATATGCACTTGACTAACAAGACTCACAAATGCATTATATAGGATAGAACAAAAAAAAATATATGTATATAATTAAAAAGGAAGGAGGCAATTAGAATTCAACAACCTTAGTTCTCATTGCCCTCATCTTCATCATCTTCCTCTTCTTCATCCTTTTAGCCTATGTTGAGCATAGCCTCTAACACCAAACATAGAATGATTACTTTCTTCAAGCAACAAAAAAAAAATAGTGGTGATAAAAATAGGAATAATCATGATTGTCTAGTGAAAATAAGGAAGTAAGATGGAAACTCATTCAAATAAAATAAGCAAAAATTAAAAACAAAATGAAAGGCAAGACAAAATAAAGCAAAATAAACATGTTGCTAATGTATTGGCATGAGGGGGTTATGGTGTAAGAACACCAAACTTAGTGTGATACAATCAATGACAGGCTAGGTCAAGTACCCAGTAAAATACAAGCATCATGTTGGTGTAGCAACCAAGGTTCTGAAAATTAGACCGGACCAGCTGGTTCAACTGGGTTAACTGGGAACCGATCATCTGGCCGGTTCAGTTGATGCCCAAAACTGCCTTGCAAAAAATCGGCCAAACCGATGGTTAACCGATGAACCGGCCAAACTGGCCGGTTTTTTTAAGGTCCGATTTTGTTTTCTTTCTCAAAAACGGCGTCATTTTGACGCCAAAAAGAAAAAAAAGAAAAGAACAAAACCCACTTGCATTAACCCAGTCCCAAATCAACCCTAACGCGTAACCTACTAACCCTCTCCCTTCTGAAATCATTTTCCTCCTCTCCCAGCCGTCTCCTACCCAGCACCGCAATCTCCCTCTCCGTCGTCGTCCCCTTCCCGTCCGCTGTGCAAGCTCGTCATCCCCACCCCACCCCTTTCTCTCTAACTCTCTGTGTGACTCCAACCCAACCCTAAATCCCTTTCCACCAGCTGCTTGCTCCAGTCACCGAAAACCCAATACCCCTCTCTTTTAGCCAGCAGTAGTAGTACCCATAAGCCGTCACCGAACTCTTCTCCTCAGCTAGAGGATAGGTGCCATCGCCGCTGGCAGTTGGGTTTCATTCCATTCTCACCGACTATTTCGTTCCTCCGTCGTTTGGTCGTCTGAACTCCGAAGCTTCCTTGGTCGGCATCGTCTGCTCGTTTGGTCATCAGAAGTTTATCTGTCAATGTTGTTTGCTTGTCTAGTCATCTGTTCTTCACTTCTGCCACCGTGCTAGATGCCTTCTCTGCTCTCTTCGGTGGTGAGTTTTAATGCTTTTTCAATTAATTTTTTTATTTTGTTAATTAGCTATATGAATTACTGGTTGCTGAAGTGAAAAATTTAGTCCACTGATTTGAATTCAGTTAATTTTTTGTATTTGGTTAATTATATGAATTGATGCAGTTCTTCTGCTTTTCAGTAATCTGTTTTTATGAGTTTAGTCCACTAATTTAAATCTAGTTGATTTTTTTATTTGGTTAATCATTCTGTAATTCTAAATTTTCTAAATATAATTTGGATATAAGTTCAAGTTTGGATTCAAGATTTTGAATGCTATATAGAATTTTGATATAATTTTAGATTCTAAATTTCTCTAATTATTGTAATGACTGATGTATGTAATTCTACAATTAAAGGTGCATTAGTAATAATAACATGCATTGTTGAAGTATTAGGATGGAATGGTGTTCTAGATAGAATTGAGTACACTGTATTCTTGCATTAGAGTAATGTTATAATATTTTAAGTGTTATTAAATAATGGTAACTAAAGAAAGTAGATAATTTGAAATTATTAAATTTAAATATTTAAAATTATATGTTGAACTTTTTTATAATTTTACTATATATTTAATTAAACCGGTTCAATCATGGTTCGACTCCGGTTGAACTATTGAACCATTAAACCAGTTACTTGATTGGTTCAATGATCGGTCCGGTTCTCGCAACCTTGGTAGCAACACCAAACTTAATCTATGAAATACATATGCAACATAAAGCAAAGAAAAAATAAAAATGAAAAGAAATTACCTAACATTGGGTTGCCTCACAACAAGTGCTTCTTTAACGTCACTAACTTGACGGTTGGTTCTTAAATTTTCTTTCTCTTCTTCCAGTTGGTTAAGAGAAATGACTTTAGTAGATATGAGGAGAAAAATGATACCCACCAAAAATCAACCCCCATACAACTCTCTGATTCACCAGGACCAAGGAAAGCATATTCAAGTGTTGGGGGAGAAGACTTCAATTCAAATGTGGGTGGTGCATTCAGATTTTTCTTCCCAGAAGCTTGCATGCATAGATTTAAAGGGACTTGTATGGCTTCCTTCTTAATTATTGGAATGTGCAAGCATGGAGTGTTCATGGCTTCCTCCTTTGTTTGTGCATCTTCTTCTTCTTCCATGTGTGAGGGTGGAGAGTTCTCTAATTCGCTGGAGTATGAACTCCTTTGCTTGATTTTCTCATATTATTCCGTAGGATCTTGCATTTCTTCTCTTAGGAAAGAAGTTGCATGTTCCTTTGTCACCTCTTGTAGCCTCTGAGGATATGGAATCCTAGGCTTGTATTCCTCCACTACCTCCTTCTTCATTAGAATTTCACTTGGTACAAAGGCCTCTTAGTGTTGCTCTTGCACTATTCCACTCTTCAAGCTTATGGCCTTGCATTCTTCACTTGAATTTGGAATTGTGTCACTTGGAAAGGTGTTGGTAGGCCTTTCGATAACTTGTCTGGCTAATTGATCCATTTGAGTTTCAAAGTTTTTTATGGAGGCCTTGGTTTTCTGCATGAAGCTAATTGTGTTTTTGGAGAGTTCAACTAAGGCTGTTTCTAAGGCCAACTCCAGAGATTATGGTTCTTGATAAGAATAAAGAGAGGATAGTTCTTTATTAAATAGAGAGATGATGGTTCTTGGTATGAGTAAAGAGATAATGGTTCTTGATAGATGGAATATGGAACATTAAAGTTTTCTTAGTCTTGACTTTTCCAACTAAAATCCAGATAGTTCTTTCATCCATAATAATATGAATAATTCCTTGAGTGTGAGTAGTAACCCATGTGATTTCTCTCTATTATTTTTCTTTGCACAAAACACAAAACTGAATTAAATGCACCATGGGATAAAAAGAGAGGAAAAGAAGAAAGAATAGAAAGAAATATTTTTATTTTTTATTATTATTTTTTTTTTTGAAATAGAAGAGAAACAGAAAAAAGAAAAAAAATGTCTAATCTAGGTAATCAATTAACCGGTAGTTTGTTAATCACAATTAATCTCCAGCAACAGTGCTAAAAACTTTGTGCAAATTTTTAAAACTATAAACAACTAGTAAGTACACTGGATCGTATCAAGTAATACCACGGGAGTGGGTTATCATTCCCATGAGAATTAATGGATTAAGCAAGTAATAGTCAATTGATTATTCTAGTCAGACAATCAAAATTAACTGTTTCAGTAGCAAATAACATAAAAGTAGAAAATTAAACAAGAGCAAACTAAAATAGGATAAGAAAATAATATGATAAAGATAGTTAAGGTGTCAGAGATATTTAAATTTCAGGATTAACAATTATTTCTATCTACTTTGATCATGCAAAGATATAATTCTTGGCAAACTCTAGGTGATTGAATTCTAATTTCTTGGTAATCCAATCTCCTCTAACCTAATCAACCGTCAATTACTTGATCAATTAATTGTGTTAAAAGGTTAAGTTCAAACTCTGATTTAAGAACCACACGATTCTTAAGAACCCAGAAATGATCCGATTATATGTCACATATCACATTAAATCTAGATAATTGAAGAATTATGAAAAAAGGATTTCAAGCTTTAATTCCCATGATTTAACTTTTCCAAGATTCAAAGGAATTCAATTCAGAAAAGAGTTATTTTCTAATACACTCTAATCCTTAAGATGGAGAAAGAAACTCAATTCTTAAATAAAAATTAATGCATTAATCAAAATAGAAGAACAATAATATTAATCTTTCAAAATAAATAAAGCTCCTAACCTTAACAATGGAGGTTTAGTTGTCTATAGTGCAGAAAAATTGAAATCCTAATCTAATGTAAAACTTAAAACTAATGAAAAGAAGAAAAACGAAACAGAGAGTCCCCTTTGTGCGTTGCTTCCTTCCCTTTTTTAAGGTGAAATCTTTTATTCCCAGCATCCAAACATATCTCCCCTTTTTTGGCAATCAAATCTTATCATTAATAATGATTTTTTGGGTCCTAGGTTGTGAGTCTGGTGTTTAGCGCACTTGGATAGTGTTTGGTATTAGTTTTGATGCAATTCGTGACTCCTTGCTGCCCGCCTGACCTTTAGCACCGGTTTCTTGGCGTTTAGCACTGAGACTCCCGCATCAAATGGTGAGTGGGATGCGGTTTGGCATTTAGCGCCAATGTTGCAGCATTTAGCACCGTGAGTCCAGAGAGTAAGCATACACTATTATACATTGTTGGAAATCTATGAAAGTTGGCTTTCTAATGCTGCTAGAACCGTATCATTTGGATTTTTGTAGCTTATGTTATGCACGTTAGAGTGTGAAGAGTTCAGGGTTAGCAGCATCTACGAATTTTCTTTGCACTTGTTTTCAATTCTTGGTTTCTCCTTGTGATTTTGCTTCTCTTTTTCTAACATTTCCCTACAAGAATCATGAAATCAAGAAAATCAAAGTACTAATAAAATAGCCTTGAAAATCATATAATTACCAAGCAAAATTCATAAATTTTCTATTAGAATTGCCCAATAAAAGTACTTAAGATGCTCATGTATCAGTTACTTATAAAAAAAATATAATGTTTATTGATTCTTTTTGTCATATTTTCAGATCAATCAAGAGTTGTTTTGTTGATAGCATCTTTTATAAATATTTTTGTCAACGGCTGGATCTTTCAGGTACCGAATCGGTAGTTAACCATATAACTAGAAAAAATTAGAAATGAAAGAGAAAAAGAAATATAAATTTCACTTGGCATGCCAAGCCATCATCAATCTTCATATGGCTGCAAGAGTTTATCCAGCTCAAATTTTTGTTTGCTTTGTTCTCATTCAAGAAGTTAGAGTTTTTGCATTTCCTTTTTTTCAGTATCTTGAATTGTGGTAGCTTTAACTCTCAAGTCAATCTTCGTCTTGGACAAAGTTGAGATGTATTGGTTGAGTACTTGTTTCCTTTGTTGAATATTTTCAAAAGAACCTCATAGAAGAGCTTTATTTTATTTTACTACAGCAAGTTCATTTTCTATCTATTCCCTTCTTTTGGCAAGTTGCTCTAATTCAGCAGAGATAGTAGTCAAATGAGTATCGAATTTTGAGATTTTTTCCTTTTTTGTAATTTTGAAGCATCAAGCTCTTTTCTATGCTCTCAATTTCTTCTAATGCCTTCTTATGGTCCTCAAGTTTGCCATGGGATTCAAAAAGTTTGGCAACCAGATCTTCGAAAGATTTGACAAGCTCAATAAATGCAGTCAAAACTTAAAATCGGATATTTGAGCTTAAAATTTCATTTAAAGAACTGTTCAAATCATCTTGAACTAACCAAGTATCGTTGGAGTTGTCTAAAAGAATTCCCATTTTTTAAGGCTGCAAGCATATTGGGATTTATGGTGGTTTTGGCCTCATGAAATATCTGAATTTCTGATAGAGGGCTAGGAGCTTTACACACATTTTCAAAGTGTACTGATTTGTTGTCAAAGCTCGACATACCTTTGTCTTTGCCTTTGGAAATTTTTGATATTGCACCAAGAAGCTCGCTTAGGTCGAGCTCATCTTGATCTATCTTCTCAATATTGATTTTTATTTTCACGGTTATTGTTGGGTCAAGTTGAAGAAGATGAGAGATGGGATCATGAGTTAAATTGATTCTTTCATCCTTTTAAGGTGAAGAGAAAAGGTTGACAACATTGTGTTTGAATTTGACATCTTTGATAAGACTTGATTGTTTTTCTTTGACATCTGAGGGGATTATCGATTCTATGCTGGAGGATGTCGAAGAATGAAAGGTATGAGCCTTAGGCTTAAAATATTGCTCATGATTGTCTAATTTGTTCATTTTGGGGGAGATTCGGTTTATTCATATATGAGAAAACCAAAGCAGTTGATATAGGGTTTATATTCAAACTCATAGAAATTTTGGGTTACCTTAATTGCTTTCAAGCTAGTCGAGTTCAGAGAACTTGAAAATGCATCTCCAAAGTCAAGGTTAGTGTCGCCAGTGTTGGGTTTTTGAAGCTTAACTTTGAAACCTATAGAAGGAGAGGTGGTAAATTTGGTTGGTTCTTGCATCGAAGCTTGTCCTTGCTTTGATTTCTAAAGAAAAATGGAATTAGGATATAACATAATAAAATCAAAATTCAAGTGTTTAAGGTTTTTCTGATTTACCTCAGCTAGATTTGAAGTTGTAGATGATATATTTGATGCTTTGATCTTTTTCTTTGATATCTTATAGGGCTCTACTTTGCACTTCGAAATAGCTTTGATGGCAGGCTTTTCGACCATTTCTGGAGAGACCTTTATCATGCCATGCAAGATTTGTTCCATACTTCAATGGTATCACAAAAAATATTTTTTCCACCAAATAAGAAAAGATTTGGTCACATAGCAGCTTGGAACAAAGTCAATGGGATTGTAATAAGCTGTACGCGCCTCTTTTTGATTCAAGAGTTTATATATTTGGCTCATAGAATGGTAAACTTGCCTGCTAAGATGGCTAGACTTTTTTGACCCAAAGGGAGCTGGTAAGGCTTAAGAGAATCCTATTTGTCAAGCTACCAAGTGAGGAGCATGGAGGGTTACTCAATATTGTTCTTTCTTGTACGCTGGATAGCTAGTAGTGAGCATTTGGAGGGCCACATAATTGGCCTAGGTGTTGTCAACATATCATTGTACTCTTTCATTCTCAGTTCTAGAGATTGTGCATTGACAAAACCAAATAGGCCCACATCTGCGCTCAACAAAAGGATCAAAATTGAGTTTTTTATTTTGGAAAAACTTGGCATTGTGAAATTTGGTAACAACTTCCCAAAACAAAGCTCTTGTAGTAGTTTCAGCAAATTTAGGTTTGAGAGTTGATAACTTGTTGCCTTCGATTCTTTGCTTGGTCTCAAGAGGGACTCCTTTAGTAGTCATGTATTTTTTGAGACGGCATTTAACCATAGTTGAAAAAGCCAGAAAGGATCTCCAACGCTAAGTGGGGCTCAATTACGAAGGCTTTCGAGCATTTGGCCCTTCGTCATACAAATTACCTAAAAGCAACTTGGCTAAATAGTAACTTGATGCATCCTTGTGGATAAGGGTTGCTAGAGGTTGATAAAACTTTTGCATAGTCACACTACATGAGCAGAAGACTATGCCATTCAACAAAAAATACAAGAAAGTTATGTGTTCCTCGTCAGTGATAGGATCATCACCCTTCCCCATGTTATTCTTGATGAATTCCCCATAAGATGGATTCTTCTAATTGATTTCATATGCTGTTTTGGGCTTCAAATCAGAAGTGATGTTGGTCCCTGTCGGGGAGAGTTCGGTAATAGTAACCACATCGAACAACATCGGATCGCCTATTTTGCAAGGAAGATGAAAGTTGTTGGTAGTTCGACTCCAAAAATAGAGTGATGCCCCAATAATTCAATGGTGGGTATTGAAGGGATGTGGAGACGATCAGAAAAGATCATATATGATCTTAATAGACCAAAAATCTTTCTTGTATGCTTCGATCCATTTAAACCACTTGAGGAAGCTTGTATTTTTCAAGAATATTTTTTAATTATTTCAAAAGGTACGAGTATCATCATCAATGGGATCCATGTAGATTTCATCTTTGATTAAGAGATCTTGATCTGGTAAAGATGAGAAAAAGGGCAAAACCTTATCGATACGAGTCGGGGGTAGCAAAGGACTAAGAAAAAATGTACTTGGTTCTCGATAGTAAAAGTGAAGAGAATTTTATCTTTGTTAACAGCATCGATAGGATCTTTGATAATAGTATCTAAATTCCTCGATAGCACCTTGAGACTTGAGTGAGAAAGTTCCTCCATTTCTTTCTTTCTTTTTTGCGATACTTGAGGAACCGTTTCAGATGCCATAATTAAAACGCAGTAGCTTGGGTTTCAGTAAAATAAAAGAAAGACCAGTAAATTCACAAATGTGTTCTAAATCATTTAGTTAATGAATTAATTTTTGAATCTGTTGGCTAACGCTGGGGCATAAAGTTCCAATGAAACAAATTTGAGTTTGTGAAAATAAAAAGTCTCTTCTTTCATTTTTGGTTTCAAGAGAGAAACTTTTTTCATTTAAAATGATATTGAAATCATCAAGGGTCAAGAGAAAAGTTCTTGAAGAAAATACTTGGTGTTTTAGACTAGATCTAGAAGCTTGAAAAAGATGATGATGATGGTGCATGCATTTGAGTTTTACAATGGCAGCAGGTAATAAGAGGTTTAATGGAACCAAAAGAGGATAATTTGAAAATTTTGATTGCAGCTGGAAAACAAAAAATTTAAATTTGAAGAGTTTAGGACAACTGAAAGAGTGATATATTTATAATGGGCTGAGAAAGATGAAAAGGGGAAGCATTGAAGAGAGAAAAAAGCGCGAACGTGGGCGATGGGAAGCGCATTCAACAGGCATGATGGTTAGATCAGTTACCAAGACATCTGAAATGAAATGTTTATTTTTGTTTTGGATTTTTCTTTCCTTTTTAAGAAATAATTTTTTAGCATTAGATCGACAAATCTTTTACACTGAGGGTCAAAGTTGTCAATTCTAGGGGACAATTTGTTATGTAGTGGACATTATGATCATGCAGAAGTAGTGGAGAATTATTGTCGAAGTCATGATTTGATCACACCGATGCCAAGAGATGGTCAAGGACCAAAAGGTAATTGGGTTTGGCAGGAATAGTTATTTATTTTTGGTAACCGCCAAAATTACGTGTCAAGTAAGGATTGGGTAGGAGTGTCTATAAATAAGAATTATTGTCAAACTCGCGACTTAACTCGTAAACTTGTACAAGTTTACGAGTTTAGATAGTGGAATTGAGTTAAATCAAACACAAACTCGTTTTTAAGAAAACTCGGGTAGACTTGGCTGGACTCACTTAAACTCGGTCAAAATCGCAAGTTTGAGCACGAGTTAGCGAGTTTGCATTTGGTGTCCGTTTTGGCCAAAACTGGCATTATTTTGGCCAAACAAAGAGAGAGAGAGAGAGAGAGAGAGAGAAACGTTACCCACTTACCCTAATTGACTTGGTCACTCACTCTCCGTTGTTCTCTCACTCTCACACTCTCAATGTTCTGAACTCTAACGTCTACCATTTGCTGTCAATCGCCTATGTCTCCTTCGTCTCTTCGGCTTCGAGCACAATCGCACGTCGCTCTCTACTCTCTACTTTACTTCTCCTTGCTCTCGCAATCTCTCTCTATTCTACTTTGATGCATGTCGAGTATGTCTATAACATGATGCTGTTCATCACGCTGCCATCGTTAGGTGTGTACTTTGCCGTCCGAATGTCCTTGCACGACTATGCCGCTTCTCTACCTGCTTCCATTTAGACGTGTTTTTTGAAAAATTTCATAATTGCTATTTGAGTGTGTTACTGACTTATTGCATTTTTTAGTTGTTAGTTGTTACTGACTTCAATTTTTTAATTATTCTATGATAGTCTGAACTCTAAATGTTTGAATTCTTGATCATTGTTAATTCATTTTTCATAATTGTAATTTGTAAAGGGAAAAAGTTGAATTTGTTTTAGTTCTATTGGATAATGATATTTATTTATGTCATTGAAAGCCATTGCAGTTGCAAATTATTATGTATTTTGAGGCTTCATTTATTGTTTTGGTTTTTAGAGGGAATAGGACTTATATTTTGAAAATTTTGAAATAAATCTATGTATATCATGCTATGTGAATATGTATATATATATATATATATATATATATATATATATATATATATATATGTATTTAAAAATATTCATAATAGGTAAACTCGTACGAGTCTATGAGTTGAGTCTAGATTAGCTCCACAAGTTTACTTAGACTCCTGAATTTGACAACCTTGATATTGTCAGCAAAAGTTGGCAGGGGTTGTAATTTCTCTTCAGAAAATACTCACACACACTTACATCCCAAAGACTTTCTAGATCTGTTACGAGTCAAAATCTGTAGGTTTTCTTCCATTTTTGGTTTCTTGTCATTTACAAGGATTAGTTTATTTTCTATATTTTGTTATTTTCATTCACAATTTGTTATTAAATCCTTTGAATTTCTGTGAAAGATCTTTTTAATTTCTTAATACTCTAAAATTCTACAATGTTCATTTAAAGTTTTACAATCAATCTAGTTATTAATTATTTGCGTAGTTATAATTCTGCACATTTTTGTGATCTTTTTCATTGACAAATCATAAACTTTGATGAACGTAAAATTAGTATTTACCATAGGAGTAGGTTTCACTCTCAGATATTAGAATTCGAACCATGATTTGTGTTTGAAAAAGTATAGCGAACTAATTAGTGATGTGCAACCAACTGTAGCTAACTAGGAAAAAAAAAGACCCAGTAAGAAGAAAAAAAAAAACAGCACCCAAAGAATCAACCTAATTTCACTCACATCACAATCCCATTCACAGTAACAAAAAAAACAACAGCACAAACCGTAACTCATCTCTCCCTGTCAAAGTTGCACACCGTTTCTCCCTCCCACAGCCGCACGCCACGCCTTTCTCTGACAACCGCACGCTGCTCCTCTCTTCTACCACCGCACATCGCGCCCCTTCACGAGAGCCGCACGCCGTGCCCCTCTGTCCGTCCACACCATGCCATGACCCTCTTTCCTGCCACCGCATGCCGTGCCCTTCTGTTGGTCAGCGCCTTTCTCTCCCAAAGCCAACTGTCGTGCATCCAGCCATTGAGGGTCGCCGCATGCCACCGCAACTCACAGGACGACCAGCGAGGAAGAAGGACACCATGTTCCACCACATCAAAACATCATGCTACATCGCTTTTGGTTTTGGATGATTCTTTTTACTACTGGTAATGTTTCTTTCTCCTAAGTTTCAGATGTTTCTTTTCTTATGTTTTGGATATTTTAATAGTTTTAGATGTTTCTTGCTTAGTTTTCAGATGTTCTTTTTCAATATTTTTTTAATGTTTTGTTTTGTTAAGTTTTAAAAATTTTTAAATGATTTTGAATATTTCTTTTTGGTTAAGTTTTGAATGTTTCTTTTTGTTACGGTTTAGATGTTTCTTTTTAGTAGAAATTTTTATAATGATTTTGTAATTTTTAAAATTGATTTTGAAATTTTTAAAATAATTTTAAATTTTTAAATTAATTTTGGAATT
>NC_029792.2:27995554-28053872 GCF_000816755.2 Arachis ipaensis
AATAGTTTTATATTTTTTTTTTAGATTTTGAATTTTCTTTTCATTAAGTTTTAAATGTTTCTCATGATAGTTTGAATTCATGTTTTCTTAAAAAAAA
This sequence comes from Arachis ipaensis, assembly GCF_000816755.2. Taxonomy (NCBI): domain Eukaryota; kingdom Viridiplantae; phylum Streptophyta; class Magnoliopsida; order Fabales; family Fabaceae; genus Arachis; species Arachis ipaensis. The sequence goes on from NC_029792.2 coordinate 27,995,652, forward strand.
TAAAAAAAAAATTACTAGTTAACTACACCCCTTATTGATTATCTAACAAAATCGTTTCTGTTTTATTCCATTTGCAAAACATAAAATATGCACAACATTTAGTAATTAAAATAACAATAGGATAAATATTACATCGCAATCCTTAAATCAAATCGTTGTGTTCTATATATACATGTTTACTTTACTATTGAAATTTTTTATAATAACCTTAACACATGGAACAAAATGTAAAACCCCCTCCTCCTTCCTTAGTTATGATTAATTCTAGGCATGTTGGCTGCTATTCAAGCATCAGTAATATATTTTTTTTCTAAGATTTAGCAAAAGTTTTTTTTTTTTTTTGCTATGTTGGTGACTTGTTATGATTTCTCACTAATTTGCAATTAAGGATTTCTCCACATTTGAAAAGGGCAAATTTTGATTTACTAGATAGGTGAATATGTAGAACGTTTCTCTAATAATTTTGTCTCCATTGACTTTTTTCATTGTGTCTATGTCAGTAATGTGCTCTATTGGTCCTTTAAAGATTATGTTGTAAGCTAAGTCATGATTAACAACTAGCAACTTCACATTGATTGTTCAACTATTTAGTGGGATTCTTATTGTGATCCATAATTAGACATATTTGTCTGAGATTATTCTTTCTCTAGAGAAATGCATGAGTTACCCAAGTTGAGAGGACAACTTTCTTAAGAGTTACCCAAATGTGCTAAATCGTTTTTAAATAATTCATCAAGGATTTTTATGGAAAAAGGGAGAGAATATCTTCCAGTTCTCTTTTCCTGTGAAGTCCTTTGAGTGGAATGTTGTTAGCTGGCAAATAAATTGCAAATAGGAGGAAATGAAATAAAAATGCATGCATTGCAAATATTTAACAACATTGAGATATTCAAAGTGATCTCAATTCTCAAGAAAGATAATACTTGTTTTTTGCCAAAAAGATAGAATTGCATTTCTCAAAATGGATGGGTTACATGAGTCCAATAGGATAAAAACAAAACAGCAGATGGAGTCTCCCAACTCACGACGAAGTGAAAAGAAAAGGTAACTAAACTTGAAAGAAAGAAAAGTGTCTTAGGTTATGGTTCATTATTTCTATTTCTCGTGAGTTCCCCGCAAAGCCTCACTGTTGCATCAATCACCTCTGAAATTCTTTTCTCCTTCTTCCCAAATATAAGTAAGTTTCGAGCTTTCCACATATTCCATAGTAGAACTATAACTATCCCAAGAGTTTGAGTACCACTATTTCTCATAGAAGCAAGGCTCAACTTTTGTTACCACCAAGAAGCAAAATCCACGACATGAACCTCTGAGTCTGCTTTTTTTTTTTTTTTTATAACAATAAAGCTCTCCAAGCTTCCATGGCAAAAGGACAAGTAACTAGACAGTGTAAGGTTATTTCTAAATTTGTTTGACATTTTGGACAAAGAGGAGAGGTTGGAAGAAAATGTAGGTGAATATTACTAAGGACTGGAAATCTCTCATGGGCTAGTCTCCAAATGAAAATTTAAATCATGGAAGGAATTTGCAACTTTCAAATTGAGTTCCACAACACCCTGTTTCGCATAATCGGGAGGCAATGTTCAATTTGGGGTGTCAGAATCCATAAGAAATCTTATATCCAGAAGCTACATCATACTATCCATTTTTGTTCTAAGATCACACCAATTTGTAACCTCCAGAGCTGTTCAATGGAACTTCCTTAATCCTTTCCACAATTTCAACAGGGAATAGCTTCTGAAGTAGTGGCCAATTCTAATTTTGATCTACAGTCAATAAATCTTTAACTCGGTAGGCTCTAGGAATGGTATGATTAGGGGCATTTATAAAAAAAAGGGTAAGATAGGAGAAGCCATGGATCAGTGAAAATTTTCACATTATCTCCAGCACCAATACTCCATTTGAGTCCTTTTTCTACCACCCTTCTGCCCTCGAGCAAACGGTGCTGCCCCCAAGATGATTGAGAGTTTTTCTCCACTATAAATATCGAATTGAGCCTGAAATACTTGCCTTTCAACAATTGAGCCAGCAAACTATTTGGTTTTGTAACCACCCTCCAGAATTGCTTCCCCAATAAAACTAGATTGTGGGCTCTCTTTGAATCCAAGGCCTCTTTCTGGCTATGGCTTAGTTATCTTTTCCCAATTGATCCAGGTCATTTTTCTTTCTATCCTTTTTAGTCCCCACAAGAATTGATTGAGAATTCTTTGGATATCATCTAACAGGTTATCAGGAAATTTAAAATAGGATAGGGTATATATCGAAACCACTTCTCCTATTGCTTTTATTAAAATTCGCCTTCCCTTAATTAACAGGAAGACTCTTTTCCATGCTTGTACTATTTTCTACATTTTTTCCTTAATCATTCCAAAGGTGGCCTTTTTAGAACGCTTGACAATGGCGGGTAATTCTAGATATTTATCCTATGCTCCTATGTGATTGATTTGTAATTGTGCAGCTAGTTCTTCTCTTAATTGAGGCAGTGTATTATTATTGGAGAAAATTACTTATTTGTTGAGATTAATTTTTTGCCCACTGATACTTTCATATTACAGGAGGAGGGTTAAGATATTGTTGTACGACTCTGAGAAAACCTTGCTGAAAAGTATAGAGTCATCCATAAAAAGTAAGTGGTTAATAAATGGACTTTTTCTATGTATTTGAATCCCTTGAATTGTACTATTTTTGTTCTGCCTTATGTAGCAAATAGGAAAGACTTTTTGTACAAATTAAAAATAGATATGGTGATAAGGGGTCACCTTATCGAATCACCCTAGATGGCCTAAAAAAGCCATACGGTTGACCTTCCACAAGAACAGAATAAGAAATAGAAGAGACAAGTTCCCTAAACCAAGAAATCCATTTATGAGCAAAACCCATCTTTTCCATCATAAACCATAAAAAATTTCATTCGACTCTATCATATGCCTTACTCATGTCAAGCTTTACCACCATGTCAAATTCTAACCCTCTCTTTTTATTTTTCAAATAGTGTGTACATTCATGAGCAACTAAGATATTATCTAAAATTATTCTGCCTTTTAAAAAAGTACTTTGATTCAAGCTCACAATCTTATTCATCATAACTTGCATTCTATGAACCATAATTTTGGAGATAATTTTATAAAACACCAAAGATAGACTTATAGGTCTCACTTGTGTCATGTCTTTTGCATTAGAGACTTTTAGAATTAGGTAAATTTACATGTGGTTAAAGTTTTTAAGTATTCTACCACTTCTAACAAAACTTTGGACAGTCTTGTACACATTGTAACCAACCACTTCCCAAGAGTATTGAAATAACTTTGCCGTGAAACCATCCTCTTTTGGAGAATTTGTAGGACAGACAATGAAAGCTGCTTTCTTAGTTTTCTCTATAGATACAAATCTCAACAATCTACGGTTCATGGAAGTTGTAACTGTAGGTTGAAATTCTCCTAAAAACTCATTAAGGTCAGCTTGATTTGTAGAAGAGAAGATGCTCTTGAAGTATCCTTCTACTACTTTTGTAATGCCCACCGAGGTGGAAGCAACCACAACATCATCCCCTTGCTTGTCCCCAAATTTTATTTTTTCGATTCCTAGCATGAAATTTTTGGTGAAAAAATTGTGTTGCAATCCCCCTCTTTTAGCCATTTGCACCTCGACTTCTCTCTCCAATAACTTTCTTCCCTCCCATACGCTCCTTCTAGTTCATGAATCTCCATTCCCCCGTAAATGTCTGCGCCTCTCAATTCTTCTAGCTTCATCAAAATATCATCAATTTCTCGTTTAGAATGGATCTTATTTTATCTTTGCCAATGAAACAATTTGTGTCTGAATTTTTTAAGTTTTTGTGCCAAAACATACATTAAGGATCCTTCCACCTCTATCCTCCAAGTGTCTTCAATAATTTGCTTAACCTCACTTCTTTAGCACCAGCCTTCTTGAAATTTGAAGCATCACTTGCTCGGCCACCTTGGCAGTTCGGTGCCAATAAGTAGTAGAGTGTGATCTAAACTATTTTCAATAAGTCTTCTAACCATCACCGCACTATATATATCCCTCCATTATGCTCTCCGCCATCACTTTATTTAATCTCTCCTTGATTAGAGTATCTCCCTTTCATCTATTGGTCCATGTAAAAGGTTATCCAATCATTCCTAGATTAATCAAGGCATTATCATCGATAAATCTATTAAAGTTTTACATAGAACTAGAGGATTTTGCACTACCACCATGTTTCTTACTTTAGTACTTGATTGCATTGAAGTCCCTTAATATCACAACATTGCCTCCAAATCGTTGTATTTCCGTTGCAATATCTTGAAACGGTGTCTCTCTAGTAGTTTCATTTGTGCTAAGGTAAACAATCCCCATTCTTGTCCCTTAGTACCATACTTCACTCGTCCTGTAAAAAAAAAGCACCATGCTAGATAATCTACACTTCAACACTCTCCTTCCATGCTAAAGCTATGCCCCCAGATAAACTAATCGGATCGATGAGTCTCCAATCATTAAAATCACATTATCTAAGCTTTCTTTCCATCAAGCAAGGTTGATTCTTTGTTTCACATAAAAAAAATCTCGGGAGAGTGGGATTGACACATCCCTTTAAGAGAATGGACTGTCAGTGATCTCCCTAAACTCCGACAGTTTCACACTATTATTCTCATGGTGACTTGAGTGCCATTGAATGACTGACACACTCTACCATCTCAGCATAACCTTTATCTTTGTCAAAACACCTCCTCTTTGGACTCTCCATTTCAACATCCACCTCAGCTCCCATCTTTTCTCCTATCACACCTATCAGTTTGCCACCATTGTTTCTTGCTAGGTTCTTGAATTTTCTCATTCTTCTAGGTTGTTGCCCCTTAGTCTTTTCACTATTCTAGATGTTAAATTAAATTATTTTGCAGTGTACTTTTTTCCTTGTTTATGTTATTTTCCGTAACACTGAGACCCAAAAAGCATTCAACAAGGCAATCTAGCATCGGTTTTTTCTTACTGGTACCATCACTTGCTTATGATTCCTCCCCTTAAGGTCTTCTTCTTATTCCACCATTTTTCCTGTTTGATTTACTTTTATCTATTCTCCAATTTTGTCTTGGCCTTGCTTATTATTGCGGGTATCTTCCATTAGCATCCTACAAGTTCTGTGGTCATGTCCAATCTTTGCACAATACGTGCATACCACCTCAACCCTCTTATATCACAAAATCACCTCTGCCATGGAATTGTCTGGCTTGGTTACCTTTATATTGTCTCTGATTCTCTTCTCTGCATCTAGCTCTACTTTTGCCTTCACAATCTTTATTTCTCTCCCTTTGACAATAAACATTCCAACCTCCAAAATTGTGCCAACTCTTGCATCCAGCTTCTTTGCCACCTCCAGTGTCTTGAGGTACTCAGGGAGTCCCCATAATTGAATCCAAACTAGGTACTTGTGAATTTTCTAATTGTTAACAATTGTATCAGTTGTCCATCTACGTATATGGAGGACAAAGTCCTTGAACAACCATGGTAACCCCTTTTTCCATTCTCATAATATCTATTTCATTATCAAAGAAAAATTGAAAACAATTATGACCAATCTCACTTACTCTGAAAGCATCAAGTCTACCCTAAATTGTCCGAAATACTCCCTCCATTGTTTTAACAGAAAAGGTTTTGTCTGCAAACAGTCGGCCAACTAAGCTATTGAAGCATGCCTTAAGGCCATCGCTAAAATCACCTTCTTCTAATTGGGTCGGGCTGTCATTATCATTGTCACTCTCATCATTTCGTTCTATTTTTCCCTTTCTTGTATCAGCCATGTAGATAATACGTAATTACTTAAAGTAGTGGAGAATTCTTCTATTTCTAATCAAGAATAGACGTTAACCCGTTAACACTTGAGACTCAGTCACATAAGATCTAACAGAGCAAAGAAACCCTAAAAGAACATTTAAACCTAACATCGCTATTTCTATGATAACTTAAGAAAGATAACACTTAGAGAATAGATATTGTCATTTTTAAATTCATGATGACATTTTTAATGTGATAAAATCATGCCGTAGATATACTTTGTATTGAAAGCATAACAACCCTAAAGTAGGAACGATATTATTAATTTAAAAATGACAATATCTACTTCTATTATTAATTCAGTTGTTTTGATTAGAAAATTATTTGTTTAATAGTCTAAATATTAGAAATAAATTTATTAATTTTATATTAAAAAATATTTTATTTAAAACAACCGTTATCTCTAAAAGTTGAAATTTTTTTTCTCAAAATTAAAAGAATTGAAATTTATCTCTCAGAATTAAGATATAAAATATTTGTTGTAATCTATTTTTGTTGAAAAGTTTTATTTTTTTTGTTTGATAATTAAAAATTTATTTATATATGAATAACAAAAATTTTTGTACATAATGATTGAATTGAGTTGTTAATTTTTTTTAGTATATTTTTTTTTCAAAGATATTTAATTTATTTTATTCATCAAAAGAAAAAAATAAATATTATATAAAGTGGAGGACATAAACAAACAAAAAAAAAGGAGAAGTTCACCAAAGTGTTATACTTACAGATGAGATAAAGTAATTAAGTAAATCAAAGAAGAAAGAGAAAGTATAGCAAAGACTGAACTAAAGTTGAGGATGCAGCGAACGAGCAAGAATTTTTTGGTGATGTTTGGCAGCGGTGGTGGCAATCACCTCCGGAGGAGTAACCTCGTTGCTCAAATACACTTTGATTTCGGTACTTCCAGATACTCCATATCAGAATCGCCGTGAAAAGAAGCTTGTTGCTTCCGTTTGGTTGGCGTTCTAGAAGACTCATTGTTGAACTCCAACAATTAAAGAAGTTGATTATCCTAGATCCAGGCACATATGCTTCCATTTTTGCCTTTTGCCATATCAATTTCGCATTTTCGTACTAGAAAATACAATGGTTTATTGTTTTGTTTTCTTCTAGGCATAATGGCATATAGGAGGCGTGTTGGGGAATCTTTGGTGGATAAGCTGCATGACTGAAATTTTTTTATGGAGACATTTTCAGATAAAAATTGTGATCTTCTAAGGTGTGAGCATTTTTTATAATTTGGACCAAATTCCTCATTGTTGCATATACTCTAGACACAGCTCAATTGGCTCATGGTAGAACAAGTAAGAGATTCGATACCCAGAGACTATGTCATAGCATTTAGAGTTGTTTACTAGTCATTGAATCTTATCTGGACATTCATTTGGGGTTATTGTAAGTATTCGTTGTGCAGTTTCAGGGGAGGAAAAACCTTTCTTAGATGAGCTGTTGATTCCATTGTTTACCTCTAGATAATAAATCTTTGGCTAGCAAAATGTGATTTGAATCTTGGCTAAAATTGTTATCACAGAGATTTCTATATGGAAAGACCGGAGGAAGCCAAGGGTCTTTGAAGGTCCGAATGGTCTCACTGTCACCCACTCTCTAGATAATGCCTTTTTCAGCCACACTTCACCCATGAAGAAGACTCTGCCAGCCCCAAGAAGGTAATAATTCTTTATCTGTGCTTAGAAAATCACCATACTTATAATATCTGCCCTTTAGGATTTTAGCTAAAAGAGAGTTAGGTTGGGTCATGACTCTCCAGCATTACTTGCCAGGTAAAGCTAGGTTCTGTGCCCACAAATCCTTTACACTAAGCCCTCCATCTTTTTTCGGCCTTGTAATTGTGTCCCAACTAATTCAAACCATGTGTCTTTCCTCGCCTTGCTGTTCCCACCAAAATTAGGTCAGAATCCCACGAATGTTTGTATCTAGAAGTTTGAAACAGATAAAGTATAGATAGGGATTGCTTCCCTTACTATCCGAATCAAAATATGATGATCTTCATTTGATAGTAGACTCTTCTTCCATCCCTATACCCTCTTGAAGACCGAGTCCTTAATTGAGTTGAACGTGGCTTTTTTTTTATCTATTGATTATTAAAGGAAGCCACAGATACTTATCTTGTGCGCCAATATGAGTGATGCTCATCCTTGTTGCAAGCATTTCTCAGGTTGTAACAGGGGTATTATTGCTAAAAAAATTGCCGATTTAGATAGATTAATTTTTTGTCCACTAAAGCTTTCATATGACATTAAAAGCTCTAGAATTCTGTCATAAATTTCTTCAGATGCCTTATGTTTATACCCTGGGTCGAGCTACCCGACCTGGGATGATTGGCGACAAAGCGATCGACCTCTTCAGGTCAGACTATCCGACCTCTTCCTAAAAGAGCTCGGCCAAATTGACAGGAAAGCCCAAAAAAGGGCCCGACCCAAGGAATACGCCCCAGATCCAAAGGCAGCCCAAAGCCGATAGAGATAAGGGCGGTTCCATAGAAGATAAGCTGACCTCGCCAAAGATAAGATAAGATAAGATAACCAACTTATCTTATCTAAAAAGGTCACTCTACAATTACTATAAATACACTGGAGCACCCAGGTATAACTCATACTCTGATTCTACAATAAACTTGCTTAATACCCATGCTAACTTAAGCATCAGAGTCTCTTGCAGGTACCCCCCACCCTCCGGTGACCAAGGATCAGAAGTGCAGCCAGTCCAACAAGTCAGACACAACAGCTCCAGTCGCCACCAGCCAGCCGGACACGTCATCTCCGATCAGTACAGAAGATCTCATCCGAGATCGGCCTACAGTTTCAGGTAACCTTCGGAACATTGGCACCGTTGCCAGGGACCTGGAAGTCATCCCATCATCATGGCGGACGACCATGATTCGGATCTAGAGGACAGAACGCCGCACAAAAACGTGGACGCTACACCAAAAGATACTCCAGAATTTAACGGAGACAAAAACTCATCACATCCGGGAGTAATAGAAGCGCTTTAAGATCGCCTAAAGCAACTTGAAAAAGAAAGCCAGAATCAACGAGAAGTTGGCAAGGATCTACAAAGAGAGGTAAGGCGACGTCGAGAGCTAGAAGATAAAATCCTACAACTCAAAGCCGATCTCAAAGCAAAGGCTACCCGGACCACCCCTGAGGACAATTCACGCAAAGATCAAGATCCATTCACTAGGGACATCATGAAAACTAAAATTCCTAAGGACTTCAAACTCCTGGATATGACTCTGTATGATGGCACTACAGATCCCAACCATCACCTCAGCAACTTTAGAAGTAGAATGTACCTCACCGACGCCTCGGACGCTGTTCGCTGCAAAGCTTTTCTAACGACCCTCACGAAGACAGCAATTAGATGGTTCGACAACTTGCCTCCTAAGTCCATCTCAAGCTTTGACGACATAGCTAAAAAATTCCTGGCCAGATTCTCCATCCAAAAAGACAAGGCCAAGCACGCCCCCAGCCTACTAGGAATAAGGCAAGGAGATCGGGAAAGTCTTCGCAACTACATGGAGAGATTCAACAAAACGTGCCTAGACATACAAAGCTTGCCAACAGAGGCCGCCATCATGGGCCTCATCAATGGCCTACGAGAGGGACCTTTCAGCCAATCTATATCAAAGAAATATCCCACATCTCTGGATGAGGTGCAGGAGCGAGCGGAAAAATATATCAACATGGAAGAAAACTCTCGGTTGGGAGAAACCTCAAAATCTGGATTCTCCTATCGAGACAAAGATAAAAAATCCAAAAAGAAGGAAGATCGACAAGGGGAGAAAATTAAAAAATATCATAATTACACCCCTCTTAGGGTATCCCTGGTAGATGTCTACAAAGAAGTCTGCCATACGAAAAAGATACCCCCAGCTCGACCACTCAAAGGCAAAAGAGGAGGAGGAAATCGGAACGAATACTGTGAATATCACTGAGTCCGAGGGAATTTCACCAACGAATGCTTCGACTTAAAAAACATTATAGAAAAATTAGTAAGAGAAGGAAAACTAGATCGGTTTTTGGCCACCCGAGATGATGATCAAAGAAAGAGAAGAAGGGATGAAGATGTCGGACAAATCGAGCGATCACTCGTACGCCAAAAAGACATGTCCATATAATACACGGACGATTTTTAGGAAGAGGAATCTCCAAAGCATCCCGCAAAAGATATCTCAAAGAAGTATATCATGTCGAAGGAAAGGAGGAAGCTCCCGACATCCCTGCAATCACATTTACCAAAGAAGATGCATCCGGTATCATCTCAGGACACGACGACCCCATGGTCATCACCATCATACTGGCAAATGCCAATCTCCACCGCAGATTAATAGACCAAGGGAGCTCCGCCGACATCTTATTCAAAACTGCCTTCGACAAGCTCGGCTTAGAAGAAAATGAGCTTAGAGCATACCCTAACAGCCTGTTCGGACTGGGAGATACCCCAGTACAACCGCTGGGATATGTGTCACTACATACAACCTTCAGAAAAGGGAACCAATCCAGAATACTCAAGATAGACTACATCGTGGTCGACGTAAGTTCAGCCTACAATGCCCTAATAGGTCAGACAACACTAAATCAACTCGACGCAATAGTCTCAACTCCACACCTATGCATGAAATTCCCAACTACAGAAGGGATAGCTACAATAAAAGCAGATCAAAAGATGGCACGCCGCTGTTATAACGAAAGTCTAAACCTCAGAGGTAGAGGAGAAGAGTTCCATACAATTGAGCTTGGTGGAGTTTAGAGACGAGAAGAACTCCGTCCACAGCCCGAAGGAGAAATAGAGAAAGTTCAGATCAGAGATACCTCGGACAAAACAACTAATATTGGCACGATCCTGAATGGAGACGCAAAAGAATTACTGGTACAGTTCTTACGAGATAATGTCGATCTCTTCGCATGGAAAGCTGCAGACATGCCAGGCATAGACCCCAAGCTAATGAGTCACAAGTTGGCGGTCTATCCAGGATCTCGGCTGGTACAGCAGAGACGAAGAAAACTTGGGCCAGAATGATCCCAAGCTGTGGAAGAACAGGTACAAGCACTACTGGAGGCAGGATTCATAAGAGAAGTCAAGTACCCACTATGGCTAGCTAACGTCGTCTTGGTGAAAAAATCAAATGGGAAATGGCGAATGTGCACCGACTACACCGATCTCAACAAAGCCTACCCAAAAGATCCTTACCCACTCCCAAGTATCGACGCTCTGGTAGATGCTTCATCCGGATATAGATACCTCTCATTTATGGATGCATATTCCGGATACAACCAAATCCCCATGTATCCACCAGATCAAGAAAAGACCTCGTTTTTAACGCCAAAAGCAAATTACTGCTACATTGTGATGCCTTTTGGTCTCAAGAATGCGGGAGCTACGTATCAAAGGCTAATGAATAAAGTCTTTTCAGATCATATCGGAAAGATCATGAAAGTCTACGTGGACGACATGTTAATAAAGACACAAAACGAAGAGACATTGCTGTCCGACCTGGCTCAAGTGTTCAACACTATAAGGAAGCATGACATGCGACTCAATCCCGCAAAATGCACCTTTGCAGTAGAAGCGGGCAAATTCTTAGGTTTCATGCTCACACAAAGAGGAATTGAAGAAAATCCAGACAAATGCCAGGCCATACTCAACATGAAGAGCCCAACTTGTGTCAGAGAGGTACAACAACTCAACGGGAGATTAGCGGCCTTATCCAGATTCTTAGCGGGATCAGCGATAAGATCTCTCCCCTTCTATGCCACTTTAAGGAAAGGAAAGAAGTTCAAATGGACAATGGAATGCGAGCAAGCCTTCCAGGATTTCAAAAATTTCCTGGGACGACCACCTATACTAACTCGACCACGAGAGGAAGAACCATTCGTATTATACCTTGCGGTAGGAAGTCAGGCAGTAGCCTCAGCACTGGTTCGAGAGGACAACAAAGGGCAACAACCTGTATACTTCATTAGTAAAGCACTGCAAAGATCCGAGTTGAACTACCAAAAAATAAAAAAGTTTGCCTACACTCTCATATTGACATCTCGACGACTTCGCCCGTACTTCCAGGCTCACACCATTAAGGTTCGGACCGACCAGCCCATAAAAGGGATACTGCAGAAAACAGATCTAGCAGGCATAATTTTACAATGGGCGGTCGAGTTATCCGAGTACGACCTCCAATATGAAGCTCGGACAGCCATCAAATCACAATACTTGGCCGACTTCATTGCAGAATTCACAGATACCCTGGAAACTCCCACAGAATGGAATCTCTACGTGGACGGGTCTTCAAATAAGACTGGAAGCAGCGCAGGTGTGATAATAGAAAGCAACCAAGGAACCCAAGTTGAGCTTTCCCTCAAATTTGGGTTCCCGGCCTCAAACAACCAGGCGGAATACGAAGCGTTACTAGCTGGTTTGAAGCTGGCTAAGAAGGTTGGAGCTCAAAAACTCAACATCTTCAGCGATTCACAAGTAGTCACCTCACAAATAATAGGGAGCTACCAAGCCAAAGATCCCACCATGAAAAAGTATTTGGATAAAACCAAGGAATAGCTCGGACAACTCGGGGAATATAAGATCTGCCACATACCCCGCGAACAAAATGCCCGAGCCGATGCACTCTCAAAATTAGCCAGCACCAAACCAGGGGGCAACAATTGAAGCCTCATCCAGGAAATGCTGCAGAATCCATCAATCTCGGAAGAGGAAAAAGTCCTAGCCATAACAAGCCAGGATTAAGAATGGATGACCCCCATAATTAATTACCTCAAAATAGAAACACTCCCCACAAATGAGAAGGAGGCAAAGAGGTTAAAACGGGAGGCCCAGTATTACACCATCATAAACAACACCCTATATAAAAGAGAGATTTCAATACCACTACTAAAATGTGTGCCGACCTCCAACACAAGGGAAGTTTTAGAGGAAGTACACAGTGGCATTTGTGGTAATCATCTCGGAGCACAAGATCTCACCAAAAAAGTACTCCAGACGGGATTTTATTGGCCAACTCTACAAAAGGAAGCTACAGAGTTTGTAAAGACATGCCCACCATGCCAGAAACATGCCAACTTTCACATCGCCCCGCCAGAAGAGCTCATCAGCGTAACATCGCCTTGGCCATTTACAAAATGGGGACTCAATCTTCTCGGACCCTTTCCCCAGGGATCGGGACAAGTTAAATTCCTCATAGTTGGGGTAGACTATTTCACAAAGTGGATCGAGGCAGAGCCCCTAGCCAACGCCACTGCTCAAAGGAGCCGGAAATTCCTATATAGGAATATTGTCACAAGGTTTGGGGTTCCATACTCCATCACTACAGACAATGGCACCCAATTCACAGACGCGGGCTTCAGAAAGCTAGTAGCCGACTTAAAAATAAAACACCAGTTCACATCCGTCGAACATCCCCAAGCCAATAGACAAGCCGAAGTGGCCAACAAAGTCATATTAGCTGGGCTGAAACGGAGACTGCAAGATGCAAAGGGAGCCTGGGCCGAAGAACTTCCACAAGTCCTATGGGCATATCGAACAACCCCACATTCCACCACAAACGAATCACCATTTCGACTAGCATACAGAGTGAAGGCAATGATCCCAGTAGAGGTCGAGGAAAGGTCGCCTAGAGTGGTTCATTACAATAAGCTAGTCAACTCCCAACTTCAAAGGGAAGAGCTCGACCTACTTCCTGAAATCCAAGAAAAAGCTCGGATCAGGGAAGAAGCATTAAAACGTCGAATGGCTTCCAGATATAATCAAAAGGTAGTGCCGAGAGGTTTCATTGAGAATGATCTCATCCTAATCCGAAATGATATTGGAACGACTCAACCCAGGGAAGGAAAGCTGGCAGCAAACTGGAAAGGACCCTACCGAGTCATAGAAGTACTTGGGAAGGGCTACTACAGACTGTCCGAACTCGAGGGACGAGAGCTTCCCAGATCATGGCACGCCTGCAACCTAAGAAGGTACTATAGCTAGAAAGGGTAAAAGATCTCATCATAGGATGCACTCTTTTTCCTGAAAAGGTTTTTTAATGAGGCACCAAGTTGAGATCCAGAAATTATCTGACTTAAAGGGATGAAAAAACTCCCACATGTATATATTTGTACTTTCTTTTGAATAAAATATATTTTAGATATTCTACAAATTCTCAAGACGCATTAATCTGAAGCATTCATCGTTCGATTATAAAGCAACAGATCGGCAGAAAGTGAAAAACAGATTCACTGCACGATCACGATAAAAGACCAATAAAGATGAAAACGCGATTCATCTAAAGGTCGGCCAAAGAAAGATAGAAGCCACCTTCTACAAATTGGCAAAGATGAACACAGAATAATGCAAGAAGTTATCAAAAGTGATCCGAAAAAAGAACCTGACGAGGTCTTATGGATTGCTAAATAATAACTTAAAGACTGGCCGACGTTGAGAAGTCGGACCAAGTCAACCCAAGTTATCAGCAAATCCCTGGAAAGAGGTCTGGCCAACCCTATAAAAGAGGAATTGCTATAACTTAGAAGAGATCGACGTGACGAAGTCGGTCTCCTACAAAAAACAAGTTATAAAAGTAATCCCTGAAAGAGACCCGACAAAGGTCCAAGAAAGAGGATTACAAAAAATAACTTAGAAGAGGACGACGTAAAGAAGTCAACCTCCTACAAACAAGTTATAAAAGTAATCCCTGAAAGAGACCTGACAAAGGTCCAAGAAAGAGGATTACAAAAATAACATAGAAGAGATCGACGTGACGAAGTCAGTCTCTTACGAAAAACAAGTTATAAAAGTAATCCTTGAAAGATACCTGACAAAGGTCCAAGAAAGAGGATTACAAAAATAACTTAGAAGAGGATGACGTAAAGAAGTCGGTCTCCTACGAAAAACAAGTTATAAAAGTAATCCTTGAAAGAGACCTGACAAAGGTCCAAGAAAGAGGATTACAAAAATAACTTAGAAGAGGACGACGTAAAGAAGTCGACCTCCTACAAACAACAAGTTATAAAAGTAATCCCTGAAAAAGACCTGACAAAGGTCCAAGAAAGAGGATTACAAAAAATAACTTAGAAGAGGACGACGTAAAGAAGTCGACCTCCTACAAACAAGTTATAAAAGTAATCCCTGAAAGAGACCTGACAAAGGTCCAAGAAAGAGGATTAAAAAATAACTCGGAAAAGAACGATGCAAAGAAGTCGGTCTCCCACAAATAAGTTGTAAAAGTAGTCCCTGAAAGAGACCTGACAAGGGTCCAAGAAAGAGGATTACAAAAATAACTGGAAAGTGGACCAACGTGAAGAAATCGGTTACGGAGTGCTAGAAATAAATACAAGTAAAAGCGAGAAAACCGAAATACAAGTTGGACCCACATATCCACAACCTCAAGGGATCCAAGCTACAAGTAATAAGTACAAAGCAATCCGAAGAGGCCGAGCAGCAAGGCTCTAACACTCTCAAAACCCAGAAAGGTGTCAAGACAAGTGCAAACAAGCATAATATATAATACAATATTATAACAAGCTTCAGGGTCAGGCCCAAAAAGCTTGAAAGCTACTTGTTGTTTTTTCAAAATCAAAAGTTACTAAACAAGCAACCAAAAGGAGTATCAACAGTCAGCATAATATTCAAGACTACAAAATAAAGAGTTTAAAAGCCCATAAGTCGGGCTATCCACACAAATATCCAAGAAAATTCAGCTAAGATCAGAAGACTTCTCGGCAGCATCAGTCTGAGGTGAAGGAGGACGAGCCTTGAGAGGCACTGCATCCACTGTACCGTCGTCCCTATTCAGAATTTGACAATCGGGATCTAATTCTGGAAGAACGATCCCAGCGGGAGGAGCTATAGAAGTCGACACTTTAGCAGCAGGTACAGGGGGAGGCCCGACGTCATCATCATCCTGGTCGTCCGGGACAATCTTACCATCCCTTACAACGTTGTCCAAGCTGAAGAGAGTAAGGTCAACCTCAGAAGCAAGAACTTGAACCTGCTCCTTTAAATTATCATAAGCAGCATTTACGCTGCCGACAAGATGACCTTGGAGCTCGGAGTAGTCAACTCGGGAAGACTCCAACTCCTGCCTCAAACGTATTACCTCCCGATAAGATGTGACGTAACTGTCCTTATGCCTCAACGCAATGTCCTCGGCCAATCTCACAGAGGCCGCCAGGGCAAGAGAGCTAGCTTTCTCGTTCTCCAGATCGTTCTCCAATTTAGCTACTTTCACCTCAAGCTCCTCCTTCAAGCCCTTCATCCGATCAAACTCTTGTTTGGCCTCCTCCATGAAGGCTTTGGTGGCATGAAGAGGAAGATTTTGAGCAGTCCGATACAGGGCAGCCCCCATATAGGCCATCTTGATGCTACTCCGAGTTATAAAGTCCAAATGGCAAAGGAGAGAGGCGTCGTCAGTAGGAACGACACCATAAGGACCGATCTGTTGGTCAACAAACTCCACCGCATCAAAGTCAGGAGCGTCGAGGTTGAAAGGCTCAATCGTTTTTTATTTTTTGTTGGGAGGAGCACCAGAAGTAGCGATAGAAGTCTGTGGAGGGTCAGCCAGACGAACTCGAGGAGTGGGGATCACCTTCTTCGGCCCAGGAGAACTCAGCACGGGCGGCTTCATTGGAACTTGACAAGATCCCTCTCCCGCCACCTTGGCCGAGATATTTTGAGCAGCAGCAGCCTTCTTTGCCTTTTTGTAGGCCTTCATGGAATCATTATTTTTCGACATCTCTGAAAATACAGAATAGATCACAGCAATGGGTTACAATCACAAAAAGAAGAAGCAAAACTAAAAAGCAAGTATAGAAACAAGTCAGACAGTACCCAAAGCAGTTCGAATCAAAGATGGATCACTCAAAAATCTTTTCGTATCAAGATGGGGTGGTTCCCCCCATAAATCTTCAAGAACAATTACAAAAGCTCACTCAACCTCGTCAAGCATCTCCCATGTATAGCGAGACACTCTCACATTCTTTTGCCATTCTAGAGGAAAGGCAGGCTCATCATTTTCATCAAGAAAAAAGGGGCAGGCCCCCTCAACAGCACGGACTCGGAAGAAATAATTCTTAAAATCTTTAAAAGATTCATCGTACATGGCAAAAACTTTATGCCCCTGGGCCGACCTGAAAGAAACCCAGAAAGCTTTCTTTTTGGAAGACCCTCCGGGCTTGGCAGAAACAAAAAGATAGAGGAAAAGAGTATGAGAAGGTGTTATGCCTAACTCTTGGCAAAGCAGCTGAAAAATCTTGATAAAACCCCAGGAATTCGGATGAAGCTAGGATGGGGCAATATTACAAGATCACAACAAGTCGGCCTCGAAAGCAGTAAAAGGAAAAGTAGTGTCCAACTGGCTGAAGAAATATTCATAGGCGTAGAAAAAGGGACGCTCCCCCTCGACAGAAGTAGGAAAGCAAACCCTCTCGTTAGAGTCCGGCGCCACAAGCTCATAATCTCTCTCTCGGGCACCACCACCACAAACCCTATGACGTTTCCTCAGATCTACACAAAACTCAACATCCACAACAGAGACACACATTAAGACAAGGGAGTCCAGCCAATCGGACATCCCCTCATGAACTTTAGAAGACATCTCTACAATGTTATGACGAGAAGACATGAGGCCAACTAATCCTACAATAAGAAAATAAGATTGTATTACTAAAAAACATCTCGAACGAGGGGCAAAACAACTCGACTAATATGACACAGAAGAACAAACAGCAAAGGAAAATCCCAAGACTCAAACCAAAGCCCTGGGGCATCCTTTGGAGGCAATAACAAAGCAAGGATTCAGAAAAAATCTACAGTTTATGTCCATCTCTCAAACAAGAAAAGTCAAAACACAAAAACGAATCAAAGCCACTATCTTTTTACAGTCTATCAACAAAAATCATCGACAACATCAAACACGCCAAGTGGAAATCGTCAAAGGCACAACCTATTTTTAGAATCAAACAAAATCATCATCAAAGGCACAAACAGAAACGGTGATAACATGCAAAAGCCTTAAGAACATCAAGCAACAGGAAAGACGAAAAGGTTCATGCAAAAGGGCGAAGAAACTCCCAGAACACACATTACAACAGCAATCAGGCACAGCAAAAGCAGAAAGATCCAAACTTGGAAATGGAACCAACTTGGAAAAAGCAGAGCTTCAGAAGGGTTGAAGATGGAAAAACAGAATCGCCGGATCGCTGAATGACACCGCAAAGGCAAAATGTAGGCGAAAAGCAGAAGGTGAGAGAACGAAGGGAGAAGTTACAAAGAAAGATGAAGGAGAGAAACCGTTTTTTGAGTGCAAAAATTCAAAATAAAGCCAAAGGAAACGGGACAATTAATACCAATTAATGAAGGTATTAAACCCTCGCACGTTCCCAAGAACAAAGCGCTAATACATGAGCGCACGCTTTTTAGAAGAAAAAACGTTCCACATTCAAAAAGGTCCTACAAAGGAAGGAATCGACTAAATGCTTGAGTTCGGCTTCACTAAAGAAGGACCGAAGTCAAGGACTCGACCTCAAAAAAGAAGACCGAGCTCAAGCAGGGGCACTGTTCATACCCTGGGTCGAGCTACCCGACCTGGGATGATTGGCGACAAAGCGACCGACCTCTTCAGGTCAGACTATCCGACCTCTTCCTAAAAGAGCTCGGCCAAATCGACAGGAAAGCCCAAAAAAGGGCCCGACCCAAGGAATATGCCCCAGATCCAAAGGCAGCCCAAAGCCGATAGAGATAAGGGCGGTTCCATAGAAGATAAGCTGACTTCGCCAAAGATAAGATAAGATAAGATAACCAACTTATCTTATCTAAAAAGGTCACTCTACAACTACTATAAATACACTGGAGCACCCAGGTATAACTCATACTCTGATTCTACAATAAACCTGCTTAATACCCATGCTAACTTAAGCACCGGAGTCTCTTGCAGGTACCCCCCACCCTCCGGTGACCAAGGATCAGAAGTGCAGCCAGTCCAACAAGTCAGACACAACAGCTCCGGCCGCCACCAGCCAGCCGGACACGTCATCTCCGACCAGTACAGAAGATCTCATCCGAGATCGGCCTACAGTTTCAGATAACCTTCGGAACACCTTACAAAATAAAATAGAGTTGTCAGCAAATAACAAATGATTAACTTTATGGAACCTTCTAGTTACCTGAATACCGGAAATTAAACCATTTTGCTCTGTCTTATGTAGTAGGAAGGATAAACCTTCTGCAAAAAAGAAAAAAAGATATGGTGATAGAGGATCCCCTTGGCGGATCCCTCTATTTGGTTTGAAGAAACCAAATGGTTGACCTTCTGCAATAACAAAGTAAGAAACTATGGTAACTAACTCACGGATCCAGTTAGTCCATCTCCTACCAAACGCCAATTTTTCCATGATGAACCATAGAAACTGTCATTCAACTCTATCATACGCTTTACTCATATCAATTTTAATAATCATTTCATGCTCCACGCCCCTTTTCTTATTTTTAAGGTAGTGCATGCCCTCATGGGCAATTAAAATGTTATCAGAAATCAACCGTCCTTTAAGAAAAACACTCTGATTAGGGCCGATTAAGTTATTCATACAGCTTTGTAATCTATGTACCAACATTTTAGAGATAATTTTGTACATAACTGTATATAAACTAATAGGCCTAACCTATGATATATTGTTGGCATCTGAGACCTTTGGAGTCAAGCAAATATTTGTGTGGTTAAAGGTTTTTAATATCCTCCCTCCTCCAAAGAACCTTTTGACTACTTTTGCCACATCCTCCCCTACAATGTTCCAATAGAACTGGAAGAATTTTGCTGTCATACCATTGTCACCTGGGGCACTTTGGGGGTGAACACTAAATAAAGGTAGCTTTTTAATTTTCTCTCTTAACACTGGTTTTTGTAGCCTATGGTTCATGGAAGCTGTAACCTTAGACTCAAAGTCAGTAAAGAAAGGCTCCGGGTTGGCCTGGTTGATAGAAGAGAAGATGTTTGTAAAGTGCTCCTCAGCCACTCTTGCAATTTCAGCGTGAGAAGACACCACGTCACCGTTTCTTCCAATTAGACACTAGATTTTATTCTTCATTGTCTGCACTTTGGACCTTCTATGGAAAAAAGCAATGTTATTGTCTCCTTCTCTTAGCCATTTAGTCCGGAATTTTTCCTTCCAGTATAATTCTTCAATCAACTCTAGCCAAGTATTGAGCATCGTTATCTCCTTCTTTGAATTTGATTGATTATTTTGTTGCCACTGCACAAGCTTATGTCGGCAAAATTTTAATTTCTGGGCTACGATATACATCGGTGAACCTTTAACTGGAGAGGTCCAGGCTTCGCTAATAATACTCCTTGTTTCCTTCATACCACACCATCTCTCTTAGAACTTGAATCTTCTCTTTGATTTTTTTTACTTGATAGTTGGTGTCCAGCAGCAGAGGGGCATGATTTAAGCCATTTTCAGAGAGCCTGAGGACAGTTGGGTGGCAAAAGGATTGTAACAGTCCTCTGTTCACTAGTACTCTGTCTAAACGTTCTTGAATCAATTCACTCCCAACCCTCTTATTGCTCCAAGTGTACTGTCGACAATCATCCCTATATCCACCAAATCATTGTCACTAATAAATAGGTTGAAGGCTGCCATTGATGACAAAGATGTGTCACAACCTCTTATTTTCTCCTCTGGCTTAGTGTTTGCATTAAAGTCACCTAAGATAATAACATCTTCCTGAGTCTGCCCCATTATCCTCAAAATGTCTTGAAATTGGGTTGTCCTTGCTTGTTTACTGCAACTAAGGTGGACTCCAATTATGTGCCTCTCTACATTATTCACCACATCTCTCACTACACCTTGTATATGAAAACTAGAACTACTGGTTACTTTCACATCACATTCTTCCTTCCACGCCATGGCTAATCCTCCGGCAATACCATTTGGATTGATTATGTCCCATCTACTAAATCCACATGACTTCAGATTTGCTTCCACCAGACGAGTTTGAATTTTTGTTTTGCATATAAAAACCAACTCGGGAGAGTGGGATTCAGCAATTCCTTTGAGGTTATAGATTGTTAGCGGTCTCCCCAAATCCTGACAATTCTATGTAAGGATCCTCATGGTGCTAGGGATCCCATTGTACGGCTGGCACCCTCCACTTTCTCTTTTTCTGCACGTTTTTCCTCCATACAAGATTTTTTTATTAGTTTCATTTTTCATACCTGCTAGTCCCCTTTTCACTCCACACACTTGCTGGTAGTTTTCATCTCTTTATCTAGCAATTTATTTAATCTTCAGTTTCCTTTTCTCTTCTTTAAGCACTACTCTTTTTCTGCTCTAACTCCATAGGTGTCTCCATTGGGTTAACATCATCCAATAGGATCAAGGCTCTATCATTTTCCATAGACTGTCAGGCCTCTGATAAACCCCGGTTTCGTAGTTTATCTTGTGCTTATTTTAGGGGATTTTATCACCTTTTCCACATTTATTCAATGAAATAGCATGGTTTTGTAATTCTCTCTTAAATTGTGCTTAAGTGTAAAAACATGCTTTTTAGGCCCTTAAATTGATGATTTTAATTCACTTTAATTCCATTCGATGCCTTGATGTGTTTGTTGAGTGATTTCAGGTTCATAAGGCAAGTATTGGATGGAAGAAATGAGGTGAAAAGCATACAAAGTGGAGAATGCATGAAGAAGCAAAGATTGGGAATGCATCAATGGGCCCGCACGCGTATAAGGCGCGCACGCGCAGAAGTGATTTTGCATAGAGACGCGCACGCGTACATGCCGCGTACGCGCGGATGAAGAAACAGCCAATCAACGCGCACGTGCACATGGCGCGTATGCGCTGATACTCGCACGTGGCCCACTTAAAGGCAAAACGCTGGGGGTGATTTCTGAGCTTCCCAGACCCAAATTCAACTTGTTTCTGAGTGTATTTCATGCAAAATTGAAGTCCAAGCAAGGGGAAGCAATTAGTTAGTCAACATGAGCCTTTAGTTTGTTTTCTAAAGAGAGAAGCTCCCCCTTCTCTCTAGAATTAGGTTAGGATTAGGTTAATTTGTCTTGGATCTTGAATTAATTACTTGATTTCATCTTGTTTCTTCTACAATTTCTCATTTCTACATCTTGATTTTCTTAGTTATAATGTTAATTTCTCTCTTTGCTTCCTTTTGTGATGATGAACTCATGTTGGATTTGGTTTACATTTAATGCAATTTGATGTTGATATTTCTTTCATTGATGAATTAAGTTGTTGATTTACTTTCCTTGCAATTATTAGTTGTTAGATTTGTCATTCTTGCACTTTTACCATGCTTTCCTTTATTACCCACCAAGTGCTTGACAAAATGCTTGGTTGGGCTTTAGAATAGACTTTGAGCATTCTTGACTTGGAAGGAGTAATTAGGCAATCTTAATTCATGAAAACCCAACCTATGTTGGTGATCTAGAATTGTTAGTTAATATCATTTCCATTGACTCTAACCTCTTACTAATCCAATTGGTGAGTTGATTAGGACATTTGGATTGAGATTAGCTAATCTTGTTAGACTTTCTCTCATGGAAGATAACCTATATCTTCTTCCATCATTGGGGATGACGTAATAAGATAAATTCTTGTTAAGCATTGCTATGATTAATGACTAGGATAGAAAGCCTATGATCTCAACCCTTTCCATGAATGTCTCTCTTTACTTATTGCTTTTCTTTATTTTGCTTCCTCTAATCACTTGCTTGATTTATCTTTTCTTGTTCCTTTTATCAACCAAACCCCCTTTACCCTTCATAGCCAACAATTGACCACTTCATTGCAATCCTCGTGAGACGACCCGGAGTCTAAATACTTCGGTTAATTCTTATTTGGGGTTTGTACATGTGACACAACTATATCTTAATTTGATACGGGAATTGTTTGTTGGTTTGGGGCTATGCTCACAACG
The DNA here is from genome assembly GCF_000816755.2 of Arachis ipaensis. Taxonomy (NCBI): domain Eukaryota; kingdom Viridiplantae; phylum Streptophyta; class Magnoliopsida; order Fabales; family Fabaceae; genus Arachis; species Arachis ipaensis. The sequence goes on from NC_029792.2 coordinate 28,018,419, forward strand.
AAGTAATTCTTTTCTTTAGGAAGAAAATCTAGACCGATACGACAAATCCCGACCACCAAATTAATGGTGCCGTTGCCGGGGATAGCAATGGTGCTATGTTATTGGCTATTGTATATATTGTGAATAGCTTGATTTTTGGTTTGTTTGTTGGCTTTTGCTAGTTGTAGGACTTTGTTTTCTTTGTTTCTTGTTAGTTTTGTTTTTATTTTCTCTTGACACTATGAATTCTCATCCTTTTAGCTATGACTGTAGTTCAAACTATGTTGTAGGAAACGGAAGCTTCAATGAGGATGTGCATCAAGGATTTGGAAATCAAGGATGGGAGGAACCCCAAGCTTATGGACAACCTTCTTGGCAACAACCTCCTCCGAACTCTTATGGGTATAATCCTAATCCTAATGCATACCAATCCAATGTGTGTGATGATCCTTATTGTGATTGTCAACCACAACCACCACATGCATATGAACCCCCTCCTCAATATAACCCTACACCACACTTACAAACCTTTTACCACCATCTACCTCCATATGATCCCAACCCATATCCAACATTCCAACACCAATACTTCCAAGAACCACAAATTCCACATACACCACCTCAAAAATTTCACCAATATGAACCACTTTCCAATTACAACAACCTTACTCAAACAATGGAACATCTCTTCCACCACCACCTCCCGATGAAGCCTTCATGTTAGAACTGAGAGACCTTGAATCTCATATCTTAAGGCGACAAGAGGAGGATGAAAATAAGTTTAAGGAGTTAAGAGCAAGGATGACTAGCATGGTAGAAGCCGTGAGTCACCTAACATCCCACCTAAGCTCATGCACCCTAAGTACTCCCATTGTTGAATGTGGAGAAACAATCAAGGAGCCTAGTGAGGGAGTGAATTTGAAGCTCCATGGTGAGGAAGAGGAGTTAACGCAAGAAGTGCAATAAGAGGAGAAGGTAGAGATTAGTGGTCGAAAGGAAGTAGTGGGTGGATGTTTGAGATACGTTGAGCACATAAAGGAATCTCGAGTTGAAGAACCCTCTTCCACGGAGTTTGGAAGGGATGTTAAAGAGGAAAGTAATGTTGCGAAAGTAGACAGAGAGTTGAAGGATATTGATCAAGAAGTGGATTCCATCATTAGTGATTTTTTGCCCACATTGATCGATCCCCTTGACGATCTTGTTGAGCCTTCTCCCAGTGGACTAGAATGCAATGTTGAGGAGGATGTGCAACCTCCAAGGCATATTGTGAGTGAAGAATTGGAAGAAGTGTCCCAAGCAACAAGCTCCCTTATATATGATGATTCCACATCAACATATAACCCTTTCGAGTTTGAAGAGTCCTTCCCCAATATGCTTAGACTTGATGATGAGGTAGACTTCACTAGACCTCCTATCTATGATGAGAGTGATGGGGAAGAGACAGAAGAAATTGGTGAAGAAGAATGCGAACTTGAAGAAGCTTGGCGAGAGAAGGAACTTGAAAAACCTTGCCAAGTGGTGGAAGCCTCTAGAAGAGGATGGATGGGAGTAGAGCGTGCTTCATCAAGATCTTTGGGAACTCCTCCACCTAGGTTGTCATCCAATCCTTCGTTTGAGTGGGTAAAACTTCTAACTCTCAGCTTTATTATTCCACTTGAATTTGTTTTGCTTGAAACGGATGGCCAACTTAGAGGGCTTTGTGGAATTAAGCGAAAGTGGAGAATGTTTAGTGGTTGGCATTGTAAATCTAGACTCGTTATGGTTGGAAGTTCAAAATTGAAGAATATGGATTGGTGTAGTGCTTAATTAAATGGGTCTAGGAGGATAGCTTGGTGCTTTCATGAGAATTCAGCTTTCTTGTCACCCGGATGGAATCAAAGCGATCAACTAGAAGATGGGTGCAAAGATAAGATATGGGACCCTGGATCACAACATGAAAACCAATTTTGGGAACTCATATCTTGGAGAGAACCTCACCCAAGCTTGGTGAAGATGGTTGGAACTTCTGACGACCGATTGAAGGACAAGCACTCTTGGAGGTTCAAAGATGGCTACAAGCATAAACCACCTTGACAAGGAGCCTCCCAAATGTCTAACTTAAGGACTTAAACTAAAAGTTCTTGGTGGGAGACACCCCACCATGGTAAATGGTGCACAGAAATCGTGACAGTTCATTCCTTGGTAACGGCGCTAAAAACTTAATACGCACGTTCATAATCTTAGTTCTTTGTCACAACTTCGCACAACTAACCAGCAAGTGCACTGGGTCATCCAAGTAATAAACCTTACCTGAGTAAGGGTCGATCCCACGGAGATTGTCGGCTTGAAGCAAGCTATGGTCATCTTGCAAATCTCAGTCAGGCAGATTCATATGGTTATGGATATTTGATAATTAAAATATAAATAAAACGTAAATTAAAGATAGAGATACTTATGTAATTCATTGGTGAGAGTTTCAGATAAGCGTATGAAGATGCTTGTTCCTCCTGAACCTCTGCTTTCATGTTGTCTTCATCTAATCATTCATACTCCTTTCTATGGCAAGCTGTATGTTAGGCGTCACCGTTGTCAATGGCTACATCCTGTCCTCTCAGTGAAAATGGTCCAATGCGCTGTCACTTCATGGCTAATCATCTGTCGGTTCTCGATCATACTGGAATAGGATCCATTGATCCTTTTGCGTCTGTCACTACGCCCAGCACTCGCGAGTTTGAAGCTCGTCACAGCCATCCCTTCCCAGATCCTACTCGGAATACCACAGACAAGGTTTATACTTTTCGGATCTCAAGAATGGGCGTCCATGGATTCTAACTTATACCACGAAGACTCTGATTAAGGAATCCCAGAGATATTCATTCAATCTAAGGTAGAACGGAAGTGATTGTCAGGCACGCGTTCATAAGTTGGGAATAATGATGAGTGTCACGATCATCACATTCATATTGAAGTGCGAATGAATATCTTAGAATCGGAATAAGCTTGAATTAAATAGAAAAACAATAGTACTTTGTATTAATTCATGAGGAACAGCAGAGCTCCACACCTTAATCTATGGTGTGTAGAAACTCTACCGTTGAAAATACATAAGAACAAGGTCCAGGCATGGCCGAGTGGCCAGCCCCCATAAAGATCTAAGATAGCATAAAATTTATCAAAGATGTAAATACAATAGTAAAAAGTCCTATTTATACTAAACTAGTTACTAGGGTTTACAGAAATAAGTAAATGATGCAGAAATCCACTTCCGGGGCCCATTTGGTGTGTTCTTGGGCTGAGCATTGAGCTTTACACATGTAGAGACTTCTCTTAGAGTTCAACGCCAGTTTGTAACCTGTTTATGGCGTTTAACTCCACTTTACAACCTGTTTCTGGCGTTTAACTCCAGAATGCAGCATGGAATTGGCGTTGAACGCCAATTTGCATCGTCTAAAGTCTAAACTCGAGCAAAGTATGGACTATTATATATTGCTGGAAATCCCTGGATGTCTACTTTCCAATGCAATCGAGAGTGTGCCATTTGGAGTTCCGTAGCTTCAGAAAATCCACTTTGAGTGCAAGGAGGTCAGAATCGAACAGCATCTGCAGTCCTTCTTAACCTCTGAATCTGATTTTTGCTCAAGTCCCTCAATTTCAGTCAAAAATTACCTGAAATCACAGAAAAATACACAAACTAATAGTAAAGTCCAAAAATGTGATTTTTAATTAAAACTAATAAAAATATACTAAAAACTAACTAAATCATACTAAAAACTATGTAAAAACAATGCCAAAAAGCGTATAAATTATCCGCTCATCACAACACCAAACTTAAATTATTGCTTGTCCCCAAGCAACTAAAAATCAAATAGGATAAAAAGAAGAGAATATACTATAAACTCCAAAATATCAATGAAACTTAGCTCCAATCAGATGAGCGGGACTAGTAGCTTTTTGCCTCTTGAATAGTTTTGGCCTCTCACTTTATCCATTGAAGTTCAGAATGATTGGCATCTATAGGAACTTAGAATTCAGATAGTGTTATTGATTCTCCTAGTTCAGTATGTTGATTATTGAACACAGCTACTTTATGAGTCTTGGCCGTGACCCTAAGCACTTTGTTTTCCAGTATTACCACCGGATACATAAATGCCACAGACACATAACTAGGTGAACCTTTTCAGATTGTGACTCAGCTTTGCTAAAGTCCCCAATTTAGAGGTGACCAGGGTTCTTAAGCACACTCTTTTTTTTTTTCTTTGGACCTCGACTTTAACCGCTCAGTCTCAAGCTTTCACTTGACACCTTCACGCCACAAGCACATGGTTCGGGACAGCTTGTTTTAGCCGCTTAGGCCAAGATTTTATTCCTTTAGGCCCTCCTATCCACTGATGCTCAAAGCCTTGGATCCTTTTTATTTACCCTTGCCTTTTGGTTTTAAGGGCTATTGGCTTTTTGCTCTTGCCTTTTGGTTTAAAGAGCTTTTGGCTTTTTCTGCTTGCTTTTTCTTTTTCTTTCTTTTTTTTTGCCATTTTTCTTTTCTCTTTTTTTTCTGCAAGCTTTTGTATTCATTGATTTTTCTTGCTTCAAGAATCATTTTTATGATTTTTCAGATTATCAAATAACATGTCTCCTTTTTCATCATTCTTTCAAGAGCCAACATATTTAACATTCATAAATAACAATTTCAAAAGACATATGCACTGTTCAAGCATTCATTTAGAAAACAGAAAGTATTGTCACCACATCAAAATAATTAAACTAGTTTCAAGGATGAATTCAAAATTCATGTACTTCTTGTTCTTTTGTAATTAAAACATTTTTCATTTAAGAGAGGTGATGGATTCATAGGACATTCATAGCTTTAAGACATAGACACTTAAACACTAGTGATCATGTAATAAGACACAAACATAAATAAACATAAAGCATAATAAATGAAAAACAGAGAAATAAGAACAAGGAGATTAAGGAAAGAGTCCACCTTAGTGAGGGTGGCGTCTTCCTCTTCTTGAAGAACCAATGGTGCTTTTGAGCTCCTCTATGTCTCTTCCTTGCCTTTGTTGCTCCTCCCTCATAGCTCTTTGATCTTCTCTAATCTCATGAAGGATGATGGAGTGCTCTTGATGCTCCACCCTTAGTTGTCCCATGTTGGAACTTAATTCTCCTAGGGAGGTGTTGATTTGCTCCCAATAGTTTTGTGGAGGAAAGTGCATCCCTTGAGGCATCTCAGGAATTTCATGGTGGAGAATTTCCTCATGCTCTTGTTGAGGTCCATGATCTCTTATTTGCTCCATCCTTTTCTTAGTGATGGGCTTGTCCTCTTCAATGAGGATGTCTCCCTCTATGTCAATTCCAGCCGAAATACAGAGGTGGCATATGAGGTGAGGAGAGGCTAACCTTGCCTAAGTGGAGGACTTGTCAGCCACCTTGTAAAGTTCTTGAGGTATAATCTCATGAACTTCCACCTCCTCTCCAATCATGATACTATGGATCATGATGGCCCGGTCTATAGTAACTTCAGACCGGTTACTAGTAGGAATGATTGAGCGTTGAATGAACTCTAGCCATCCCCTAGCCACTGGTTTGAGGTCATGCCTTCTTAATTGAACTGGCTTACCTCTTGAGTCAATTTTCCATTAAGCTCCTTCCTCACATATGTCTATGAGGACTTAGTCCAACCTTTGATCAAAGTTGACCCTTCTTGTGTAGGGGCGTGCGTTCTCTTCCATCATTGGCAAGTTGAACGCTAGCCTTACATTTTCCGGACTGAAATCTAAGTATTTTCCCCGAACCATGGTGAGCCAATGCTTTAGATTCGGATTCACACTTTGATCATGGTTCCTAGTGATCCATGCATTTGCATAGAACTCTTGGACCATTAAGATCCCGACTTGTTGAATGGGGTTGGTGAAAACTTCCCAACCTCTTCTTCGGATCTCATGTCGGATCTCCGGATACTCATTCTTTTTGAGCTTGAAAGGAACCTCAGGGATCACTTTCTTCTTAGCCACAATTTCATAGAAGTGGTCTTGATGGACCTTTGAGATGAATCTCTCCATCTCCCATGACTGAGAGGTGGAAGCAATTGCCTTCCCTTCCTCTTTCTAGAGGTTTCTCTGGCCTTAGGTGCCATAAATGGTTATGGAAAAATAAAAAGCTATGCTTTTACCACACCAAACTTAAAATGTTTACTTGTCCCCGAGCAAAAGAAGAAAGAAAGAAGGAGAAGAATAAAAAGAATGGAGGAGATGGAGGGAGAAGGTGTATTCGGCCAAGGGTAAGAAGAGAGGGTTGTGTTGTGTGAAAATGAAGAAGGAAAGAGGGGTTTATATAGGGGTGGGATGGGATTTAGTGTTCAGCCATTAGGGTTGGGGTTGTGAGGGAAAAGAGTTTAAATTTTGGAGGTAGGTGCAGTTTATGGGGAAGAGAGGATGGATGTGAGTGGTGAAGAGGTTATGGGGAAGAGTGATTGAGGTGATTGGTGAAGGGTATATGGGGAAGAGAGTTATGAAAAGGTGTGAAGAGGAGAGAAGAAGATGTGGGGATCCTGTGGAGATCAAGTGGGGTCAAGGACTTAACATCCCTGCTCCAATTAGGCGTGTAAAACGCCCTTGCTGTGCAATCCTGGCGTTTAACGCCAGATTGCTGCTTGTTGCTGGCATTAAACGCCCAAATGTAGCCTGTTTCTGGCGTTTAACGCTAGGCAGATGCTTGTTTATGGCGTTAAACGCCAGCTTGGTGCTTGTTTCTGGCGTTTAAACGCTAGAATGCTCCTCCTTCAGGGTGTGCTATTTTTCATTCTATTTTTTATTCTGTTTTTGATTTTTTCAGTAGTTTTTGTGACTCCACATGATCATCAACCTAATAAAACATGAAATAACACAAGGAAAATAAAATAGATATAATTAAATAACATTGGGTTGCCTCCCAATAAGTGCTTCTTTAACGTCAATAGCTTGACAGTGAGCTCTCATGGAGCCTCACAGATGTTCAGAGCATTGTCACTACAAAAAAATTTGGTTAAAATGGCGGTTTTTTTGGGTATTTACGGCGGTTTAAACCGCCGTTATTACCAGAAATCGCGGTTTTAGAAAACGACGTAATTCTGGGAGCCATTCTGGTTATTACGGCGGTTTTCTGAAAACCGCCACAATTCCCATGGTTAAAACGGCGGTTTTTGGATAGGTTAAAACGGTATTTCCAAATAAAACAGCATTTTTTTAGTTGGTTAAAACGGCGGTTCAAACCGCCATTATTTCCAGGGTTAAAACGGCAGTTTTGGTTAGTTAAAATGGTGGTTCAAGCCGCCGTTATTTCCAGGATGAAAATGGCATTTACGAACCGCCGTTTTTACCCTGACAAAGCAATAATTTGGTTGGTTAAAACGGCAATTTTTAGTTGGTTAAAATGGCGTTTGAAACCGCCATTTTTACCGAATTAAAATGGCATTACATGTTATTTAAAATGGCAGTTACAAACCGCCTTTTTTACCGGATAAAAGTGATATTTTTTATCATTTACAAAAACAAATTTTAACCATCATTTTTATCGAATTAAAAAAATAATTTTTTTATTAAACTTTTTCAATAACAAAAAATCAATACTCATAAAGAAAATATTATATAACTCAAACAATGTATTAAACATAATATATTATTTTTTAGTATTAAAAATCAAAAGTAATAACCCCTATACAAATAAAGTATCTAACATAATATAATTTTTTAATTATAAATATCTTAACATGTAGCTCTTAATACATAAAATTTTCTTCATAGCTTTTGGTGCACTTTGTCATGATAATTTCTGTCTTCACTCCAATCCTTCTTTTGTCTTGACTATTTGCTTCTAGAGTACTTATTTTCACGCCCAACTTTTTCCTGAAAAAAAAATCATGTTCATTTTAATTAATTTTCATTTCACAACTTGGTTTATTATTATTATTATTTTAAGATAAAAAATGAAAAAAGAACACAATTATTGCACCTGTTAGACTTTGTAAGGATTGCTCAATCTTCCAGCAAGCCATTACTGCTTCCATTGCATGGACACGAACATGTTGGAAGTTGTTCTTTGAAGGAACAGAGCAACAAAACATAGTGTGACTGCAACAATCAGCACCAATCATGAAATCATATTAAAATAAAGAACACAATTCTGGAATTAATGAATTACAAATAAAATAGAAATACTATTGCTGATATATTTTTAGGTTTCCTAATTAGCTTATTTATGGAAATAGAAAGAATTGCATGCTTCACAATATACTAACTATAAAACAAAAAAAAAGAAATTAAAGTTTGATAAAGTGGTCTCCACCAATATCCTTTCCCCTGCAGCTAGCACTAATCTTTCATGAAGCTCTTCACCAAGGCTTTAAATTATGGTTACGATTGAAGATAATCCTTAATGTAATCAAAGGCCACTTATTAGTACGTAGTCAGTACTTATTGAAGTTCATCCACTTGATGAAAGGGCCACAGTCTTTTCATGTCAAAGAACACCGTGTCACAAGTCTCATCAAAGCTATATGAATTAAAGGAGATGCTTGAATTTTCATAGTTCTCAATAGGGTTCGATTCCATCATGAGACTACTACGAGTATTCCCATGAGAACGAAAGCGAATCATGTAAAAATAAATATTTTGATACCTATTTCATGGACTCTGCAATTTTAGATACAGCATGAAGACAAGCAGAAATCATGGTCTGATCGCATAACGGGTGAGATACCTGTTTCATGAATAAGAACAATTAGATAAAGGATTTTCTTTAGCTGAAAGAATCAATAATTCAACATTCAATGGTGGATTATCAAAACTAGAAGCACCTCGTACCCAATGCCTAAGAAGCCTAGAACCGAATATAGTAAGGGTGCGATTCATAATTTGCAGCAAGGTCCCATTCTCAGATCCATCACTATTATTTTTTAAAATCTGAAATCACATAAAAACATCCATTAGCAACAAGTATACACAATAGAGTCCAAAATGGTATGATGAAAATTAAAGTACATACAATAACAGTTTGTTATCACAGTTCAAAACAAACAGAAAAAGAAAAAAGAAATCATCCAGCATGCCAATAAAAATTATGCTCCAGATATAATTACCTCTAGTTATTGAAACGTATTGGCTGAAAAGGTCATTTCCATATTTCTTGAGAATGGCCTTAAAGAAAAACCTGAGCATACAATTCTCTCAAACCCAAATTCCTTTAAATGGTGAATTGTTAAGGCCAAAGATTGCATAGCCAAGTCTGGCATGTTCATCACCTCCTATAGAATTAAAAGGGTAAACATATTATAAAGGAGTCACCAATGCAAAGTGCAACAACACTAAGTGTACAGCTACAATCTGCAAATTAAATAAGGTATGTGATATTTATGTTCAAGAAGCTCACAGAAGTTGAAATAAATGCTGTTATTCATTTTTCACCGCAATAAAAGAACTAATTAAATCTAAACAACTTACAAGTAGCTACTGCATGGTACAGCCTACTTGTATCGAGCATTGAGAAGACCTAAATATTGCCATATAAAAATCAAAAGATTGCAGCATTTTTAATTTTTAGCAAAGGATCATCATAGTTTTTGAAGCCACTCAAAACCCCAAGCCAACTTAAAAAAATTAAACAACACACTCCAAAGTGAGCCATTTGTTATTAGTTATAAATGCATTTTACAGATAATTAGTAGTATAAATCTAAATTTAACAATGTGATTTTTCATCACTTTTAAATTGAATGTGCACTCCCTTTGCAGTCATTATCCATTTTCATGTTACACAACATGCTCAGTCTCCCTTAATCCTGTTCCTTGCTGGGAAATATGACATTTATAATAAACAAGGAAACATAAGCTAGCAAAAACTAAGTACCCAGTGAGAAGAGTTGGAAGCCTTAGTTTCAGATAAGCGTATGAAGATGTTTGTTCCTCCTGAACCTCTGCTTTCCTATTGTCTTCATCCAATCATTCATACTCCTTTCTATGGCAAGCTGTATGTTAGGCATCATCGTTGTCAATGGCTACATCCTGTCCTCTCAGTGAAAATGGTCCAATGCACTGTCACTGCATGGCTAATCATCTGTCGGTTCTCGATCATACTGGAATAGGATCCATTGATCCTTTTGCGTCTGTCACTACGCCCAGCACTCGCGAGTTTGAAGCTCGTCGCAGCCATCCCTTCCCAGATCCTACTCGAAATACCACAGACAAGGTTTAGACTTTCCAGATCTCAAGAATGGCCGTCCATGGATTCTAACTTATACCACAAAGACTCTGATTAAGGAATCCCAGAGATATTCATTCAATCTAAGGTAGAACGGAAGTGGTTGTCAGGCACGCGTTCATAGGTTGGGAATGATGATGAGTGTCACGATCATCACATTCATATTGAAGTGCGAATGAATATCTTAGAATCGTAATAAGCTTGAATTGAATAGAAAATAATAGTACTTTGTATTAATTCATGAGGAACAGCAGAGCTCCACACCTTAATCTATGGTGTGTAGAAACTCTACCGTTGAAAATACATAAGAACAAGGTCCAGGCATGGCCGAGTGGTCAGCCCCCATAAAGACCTAAGATAGCATAAAACTGATCAAATATGTAAATACAATAGTAAAAAGTCCTATTTATACTAAACTAGTTACTAGGGTTTACAGAAATAAGTAAATGATGCAGAAATCCACTTCCAGGGCCCATTTGGTGTGTTCTTGGGCTGAGCATTGAGCTTTACACGTGTAGAGGCTTCACTTGGAGTTGAACACCAGTTTGTAACCTGTTTCTGACGTTTAACTCCACTTTGCAACCTGTTTCTGGCGTTTAACTCCAGAATACAGCATGGAATTGGTGTTGAACGCCAATTTGCATCGTCTAAACTCGAGCAAAGTATAGACTATTATATATTTCTGGAAAGCCCTGGATGTCTAATTTTCAACGCAATTGAGAGTGTGTCATTTGGAGTTCTGTAGCTCCGGAAAATCCACTTTGAGTGCAGGGAGGTCAGAATCCAACAGCATCTGCAGTCCTTCTTAACCTCTGAATCTGATTTTTGCTCAAGTCCCTCAATTTCAGCCAGAAATTACCTGAAATCATAGAAAAACACACAAACTCATAGTAAAGTCCAGAAATGTGATTTTTAATTAAAAACTAATAAAAATATACTAAAAACTAACTAAATCATACTGAAAACTATCTAAAAACAATGCCAAAAAGCGTATAAATTATCCGCTCATCAGTAAACTCTTTCCATTCTCTTATAGATATAATGAATGAATGAATTGGGTTCTATTGTATATAGTTTCTTTACTTCTTAGTATATTTTGCTTCGCTTGCTAAGGTGTTTATAGATTCTATGCCTTAATTAGGGATGATTCTTTGAATTTGAGTTTTTGCTTGGATTGCAAGTTTCCTCAATTTGTTTGAAAAATTCCCAAAATTTCAAAAAAATATGTTTGATTTTGCATTTTATCTGGTTTTAGAGTCCTAGAGGTGGTTGGGAGGATTTTGAGCTCTCCTTAGTACTTTTGAAAAAAAAGAGAGAGAGAGAGAGAAGGAAGAGCCACGCGCAAGCGAACTGTGCGCGCGCGTCGGCTGTGCATTGGAGCTTTCTGGGCCAAGGACCAGAGAGTTGTGCCATTTTTGGGCCAACTCTGCGCCTCAACCCACGCGGATGCGTGCATGGCGCGTCCGCGCCCTTTGCATTTTCTTACCCACGCGTTAGCGCACCTGGCGCCTCCGCGTCCCATCATCGTTCAACACATCCACGCGCAAGCGCACAGTGCGTGCGCGCATCGATGCGTTTTTGCATCACCCAAGCCAAAGACCCGAGAGTTATGCCAACTCTGGGTCAGTTTTGTGCCTCTGGCCCAGCTCACCCGCGCGGACGCGCACCGTACGCGTCCGCGCCCATTCCCAATTCTCCTATCCACGCGCAGGCGCATATGATGCTTCCGCGCCACTTCATTATTCTCTCATCCACGCGGACGTGCACAGTGCGCGCTCGCGTGGATTCAAAATTTACTAACCTCATGGACGCGAGAGCCCTAGCACATTCGCGCAACCCTTCATCCCTCCCCAACGTCTCTCCCTCTTTTTTTCTCCATAACCACCACCATCATCTCTGCAACCAGCAACCATTTGTCCACCGCGCCGGCCATACCACTACCGTGAGCCACCGCGTCGCCTTCTCGTCCCAACCCTCTTTCTTTCTTTTTTTTTTCTCTTTCTCCCTCACTCTCACATTCCATAGCCGCTGCCGCCGCGACCTCCATTATCACCGGCGAGCATTCCGCAACCACCGCCGTCGCCACAACCCCCCCTCTCTCTTCTACCCTTGCTCTTTCTTCCGGCCTCACCCTCTCCTTCTCACTCCACCACCTTGCTCTGTCTCCTCTCTGTCCCGGTGCCACCTCAGCGCCGCCACAAGCTCCGTCGTAGGCCGCCGTCACGGGCAGCAGAAATCGGCCGCTCCATCCACCTTCCCTTTCATTTCTTGGTTCATCCCTTCTGCCCCGCTTCCAGGTCCCGTACCCTTGCCCTGTTTTGCTCTCTGTTGCTTTACTACTTAATTAATTTTGTTAGTTAGTGTTAGATTAGATTATTGTTTAAATTTTGTATGCTAGGTTAGATAGAGATATATGCTGTTAGGTAGTTAGGATGTGGTTAGAAGATTCTAGGCCTGATAAGTGCGCCGTTTGTGTTTACTTGTTCAGTTGTTACATGCTTCATGATGAGTGACGTGCTCTATTTTATATGTTCGGTTTTACTGCTGTGTTGATTTTGCCTGCTGCTTAAGCCTATTCCTTTTGTTTCTTGTTGATGTTTTGCTGCTGAAAGACTGGCTTATTTGTTTAATTCATATGAACTCATATATGGTTTTTGTGTTTTTAATTATTAATGAATTCATATGGAATCTGAATTGATTGTTTGAATTTGGAAAATGGCCAATTTACTGCTGAAATGCTGCCAGATTTTTCCTACCCATTTCTCATGAATTAACATTGTTTTAATTGATGCAACAAGCTTCTATTTGAGGAAATTCTATGTCAATAGAATCTTGTTCACTAAATGGATTTGGAAATTTTCTCTTGAGCTTCTTTGTAAGTTTTGGTCATGCTTATAACTTTCTTTGCTTACTTGTGATGTCAACTTACTTCTATGCATTGAATAGTTCAAGTGAATTTTCAACTTGACCATGAACTTGAAATTCCTTGGAGATTTTGTGCCTCTTTTGCATAAACTCACAAGTTTAAAGGTTTTTAATCTATGTGGCTAATTGATTCATTATATTCATACCTAATTTGCATTAAGTCACATGGATCATGAGGTTTTCCGTTCTTGTTTCAACTTGTGACTTTTATGCCTCATTGAATTTGGTGTTTGAATGTTTCTCGATTAACTTGTTTTTCAATGTTAATGACTTTACCAACACCAATTAAAGCGAGCCTAGTGACTTTTGCATTGATTGTTGATTCACTTTTAATAAATTGCTTTTTCTGCAATCTTGTATTTCATCATCAATGACTAAATGTCCCTCATGATTTTGAGTGTGATTACAACATACTTTGTGCTTTTCTTTTGAATTGAGCCGGTAACCATCATATCACTGATTTTTAAACTAATTTCTAACTCTAACTTGTTTAACCAACTAACTCCTCTTTTGGTTTTCAACTTAACTCCTTTAATCATTCTTTTGAATATGACGTTTCTTAGGCTCAATGAATAAGCATTGTGCAATTATGGTTTGAATTCTTGGTTTGTGACTTGATTTGAATTCTGAATTTTGTTACTTGCATTCCAAGAATTCTCTTCTCTTCACTCACTTCATGAGTATGCCTTACTTTAAGTGCTATACATCTACTTGGCTAATTGCTTATATCATATCACATCTATTTTTCAGGATGTCAGACAAAGGAAAAGCTATAGCCACTACTTCAAAGAAGAGAAAGCGCTCTAAAGCCTCTACCCCTTCTCCTTATGCTAATTATGCTAAGAATCCGCTGAATGATGTGGACAAAGAGAATCAGCTACTCCCATCCACTGACCTAATCAAATTCTCCAACCTCTACTGTGAGCTTCGCTTCCCTAAATATCAGAAGACGAACCTGAATATTGAAAAGAAACTGGTCCTTCCCAATGATGTAAGACGCACCATCAATAGTCGTATTCTGGAGTTGGGCCTGGACTTTGTTGATAGAGATTTGGGGAGGATAAACACTTCGTGGGTGAGGGAATTTGATAAACCACTATTTTATGGTTTATCTTATGCTCAATTGAGTGGCTTTTATCAATTCTTTACCCACTTATTCATACTATTTGCATGGTTTTACATTTGCCTTCCTAATTATGTGCTTTGATTGAAAACATGCTTCTTTGGCCTTAAGTTCCTTATGTTTAAATCCTCTCTTATTACCATTAGATGCATTGATATGTGTGTTAAGTGATTTCAGAGATTATAGGGCAGGAATGGCTCAGAGGATGGAAAGGAAGCATGCAAAAGTGGAAGGAATACAAGAAGTTGAAGAAACTGCAAAGCTGTCAGCCTGACCTCTTCGCACTCAAACAGCTATAACTTTAGCTACAGAGGTCCAAACGATGCGGTTCCAGTTGCGTTGGAAAGCTAACGTCCGGGGCTTCGATTTGATATATAATATGCCAGAGTTTCTCTGACGTTAGGCGACGCGAATGCGCGCTCCACGTGGACGCATCGCAGTTCTAAAAATCAGCGTGGCAGATTTCTTCTCCAGCGGTTTCTGGGCTGTTTTCGACCTAGTTTTCGGCCCAGAAAACACAGATCAGAGGCTATAAAGTGGAGGAAACTATTCATTCATAAATATAAGCTTACAATACACAATTTTAGTTTTAGATGTAGTTTTTAGTGAGAGAGGTTCTCTCCTCTCTCTTAGGATTTAGTTTTAGGATTTAGGATTATTTCTTCTTCATCACAGGTTCAATGTTCCTCTTATTTATTTTTTACTTTTATTATATACTTTTAATTATTATTTATCTTTTCAATTTGGCTTATGCTGCATTCATGTTATGATTTTCTTAATTAATATTATTTGAGGTATTTCAGATTTAAGATTGCTTTGCTTTATTTATGTTGATGCTTTTAATTTAATTTAGATATTTTCTCCCTTTTGGCTTGGGTTAAGTAATTGGTAACGCTTGAGCTGTCAAATAAAGCAGTGGTTGAAATTAGGAGTTGCTCCAATAACTCTAGTCTTTCCATAGGAATTGACTAGGACCTGAGGATTAAGCTAATTAATCCACTTGATTTACCTTCATAGTTAGAGGTTAACAAAGTGGGATTAAAATCCAATTCTCATCACAATTGATAATGATAGGACTTCCAATTCTATTACCATGCCAAGAGTTTATTTTATTATTACTATTTTATTTTTCTTATCATTTAACATACTGCTTCCTTACTTTCAAAAACACCCAATTTACAAGACTCATAACCAATAATAAGAACATACTTCCCTGCAATTCCTTGAGAAGATGACCCGAGGTTTAAATACTTTGGTTATCAATTTTTAAGGGGTTTGTTACTTGTGACAACCAAAACGTTTGTAAGAAAGGTTGATTGCTTGGTTTAGTAACTATACTTGCAACGAGAGTTTACTATAACTTCTAAACCATCAATCTTCAGTTCTTCAAAATGGCGTCGTTGCCGGGGAATTACAAACGTGTGCCTTATTATTGGTTATTGTAAATATTTGCTTTTTACCTGTTTATTTGTTTTTTTTTTATTTTTGCTTTTTCGTAAATTAAGAGGTTATTGGTTTTTATTTAGTTATCAAAATTTTTTCAAAAAATTTGTTCTTGGTGTTCATTTTGATCTTCAAGTTATTCTTCGTGTTCATCTTGACCTTCAAGTTGTTCTTAGTTGTTTTCTTCGTTTTGATCTAAAAATTTTTAAGTTTGGTGTCATTTTATTATTTTTCTCTTTCCTCATTAAATTCAAAAATTCAAAATTTAAAACTCAAATTTCAAATTTCAATTTTCAATTTTCAAAAATTCAAATTAAATTTTAAATTTCAAAAATTCAAATCTTTTCCAACCACCATATGAACCACGCCCAGAACCACCACATTAATATTCACCATCTCCATATCCATCAATCCAAGAGCACTATGATCCTACTTATGATAGCCAAGCACAACAAGAATCAAAGGATCGTCTCAAGGAAATTGTGAAAAGATTTCATGCAACCCTTCACCAATTGAATCAAGCGATAAATCAATTAGCTTCCCGACATTCAGACACTCAAGGAACCCCCATGGCTTCATGTGGACAATCTAATGAAGAACGTAGCATGAAAGAGACATTAGAAACTCCGGTGGACAGCAAGGAGCATGAATTTATACTGGAACAAGTGGAGGAAGCCGGAATTATTGAAGAAGAAGAAGTGGTTGAAGACTTGGGAGATGCTGAACCTCCATAGAAAAGTCAAGACATAGAACCTCCTTCCAAGACGATTGAATTTGATGTTGAGGAGGGTGTACAACCTCCAAAGCATATCATGATGGAAGACTTTGAAGGGGATGATCAAGAGATGGATTCAATCATTGATAAATTCTTATCTACAATTGAATCCTCTCCCATTGGAGTTGACATGGAAATTAAAGAAGAAGAGGCACAACCTCCCATGCCCTTGGTGAACAATGAAGAAGAGATCAAATTGGAAGAAAGCTACCAAGAGGAAGAGGTTGATATTGAAGAAGCTTGCAAAGAGGTGGAAATTGTCAAAGAAGAGCACAAGGGAATTGAGCTGGAAATCACCTTGCCAAAGTAGTTGGAGACCTTTCCCCCAAAATCATCACCATCCATACCTTCATTCAAGTGGGTAAATCTCTCATCTCTAACCTTAATTAGCTCACTTGAATATGCTTTGCTTGAGACAGATGGTCAGCTTAGAGCTCTTTGTGGCTATAAGAGCAAGCGGGAGATTATTAGTGGTAGGAATTGTCATGCAAGGTTCAATATGGTTGCATGCTCCAAATTGAAGTACAAAGGTTGGTACAATTCTCAATTGAATGGGTTTAGGAAGCTGTTTGGATGTCATAGTGAGAATTCGGATTGCTTATCACCCGGATGGAATCATGATGATCAACAAGAAGACGGGTGTAAAAGCAAGGTCTGGGACCCCGGAATTCAGTCTAGAAATCAATACTCTTGGGGCCTTGTCACTTGCTTCACCTTGCTTGAAGGCTTTCTGCGCCTAGTTTGGGATCCCGGAGGATACTGGAATTGCAAACATTGGTGGAGATTCAAGGATTAGTACAAGCATAAGCCACCATAACAAAAGACTCCCCAAATGTCCAACTTAAAGACTTTAACTAAAAGTGCTAGGTCGGAGACAACCCACCATGGTATGATCGTTCCTTTTTTATTTTTTATTTAGTTTTATTTGTTTTCGAGTTTTATCTTATTTTATTGTATTGAACCTGGAGTTTTGCATAACATTCATATTAACATTGCATTCTGCATACTACATTATATATATAAAAAAAACACGCACGCGACGCGGTAGCGTCGCTGACGCATCCGCGTCACCAGTGCGTTTTGAAGGAAAGAGAATTGAACAGAAAGTCACACGAGAGCGTGGCTGGAAGTGTGCCTCTGGCACAAACTGATCCATGCGACCTCGTCGCTGACGCGTCCGCGTCACCCACGCGAACGTGTGGCCCTGTGAAATCAACGTAAAGACGTGTATGGCAAAAAGTTATGATGGAGTGGGGCTGGAACCATGCTAGCAGCACAAGCCCTAAGACGCGAACACGTGCCCCACGTGTTCGCGTCATTTTTAATAGAAGGGCCATTCACGCGATCGCGTCAACCACGCGACCGCGTCACCCATATTTTGGCAAAATAAGATTTCGAACAGAGACTTGTGCGAGCGCGAGGCTGCCCTCGCGCCAGTAGCATAAAACGTGTCACGCGACCGCGTGACCGACGCGACCGCGTCAATCCGAATAAGCGCAATTCGCGCGAATGCGTCACCCACGCGTCCGCGTCGCTTGCGCCGCACAGCTTATCCAGATCAGCCAAATATCTTACCTTTTCTTCCCCAATCCTAATTTTTCTTCTCCTTTCTTACTTTCTTCTTCTTCATTTTTTTTAACTTCTCATCCCTCTTATCTTTCATTTTATTTTACTAAATTTATTTGCATATTTCATTCATTGCATTTTAATTTTGTACATATTTTTATTTTTTTCTAAATTTATTATTTTCCATTGGTGTTCAAATATTCTTATTCAACTGTTACATCTTTTCTGGTATTTTCTTGGTGCTTATGACTTGTTTTATTCTGATTGGGTATCATTATTTAAATCAATGTTAATATTTTATAATACTCGTACTTCTCTTGCATTGATATAAACTTATACTATCTTGCATTACCCACGTTCCCCTTTCCTTTGTTGTAAATTCTGCACCACTGGTATGCCATGTGCTTTTATTATTTTCTCACGTACATGTTGAAGCTTCCATGTAAATGAGACCCTTATCAATTGGCATTAACCCACTGGGCTTTTACTGTCCTCAGGTGAATCTTTGGTGGGTCGCTCATTTCTTGAATTTTTGATGCCTTGAGGTGGGGTATTTAATGTTTTCCCACTTCTTAATTGAACTGCTTGGCATTCTTTCTGCTATTTGCTTTGATAGCTGCTGCTTTGTTTGCTTAAACTGTTCGTCCATATGTATATTAGCTATCCTTGTCTCCTGTTATCTGTCTTTGAATTCAGCTAGCTGTTTTGTTAGAAAATCTAATTGCTGATTGAATTCAGCAGCTTGTTTTACAGTATTGAATTCAGCAGTTACTGTTTTAACCTCTTCATTCATGGAAGGGTTGCTGCTTAGATACAGATGCTGATTCCTGGCAACTGTATCAATGAGCTCTTGAGCTTCTTCAATTGTCTTTCTCATATGGATAGATCCACCAGCTGAGTAATCTAAAGACATCTGAGCTAATTAGAGAGAGAGAGTTAGTTAGGTAGTTTTGAAAAAGTTAAGAAACAAACAAAAAGTTAGTTAGTTAGTTGAAACAAATTTTGAAAAGATAAGAAGTTAGGAAGTTAGAAGAGATATTTTGAAAAGATATTTTTTTTTTTAATTTAGTGAGGAGAGAGAAAAACAATAAGATAGTACAAGATTTAAAAATTTTTTAGATCTAATGCTCCTTGTTTTCAAAAAATTTGGAGGGAAAACACCAAGGAACACCAAACTTAAAAATTTTAAGATCAAGACACAAGGAAAACTCAAGAACACTTTGAAGACTCACAAGAACACAAGAACATGAAGAAAGAACACCAAACTTAAAATTTTTAGAAAACCAAACCAAAATTTTCGAAAACCAAAGGGAAATCAAGAAGAAAACACCAAACTTTAAGTTTGGCACAAAATTTAATAGAGAAAATATTATTTATGAAAAAGAAGGTTTTGAAAAGAATATAAAAGACTCTAACCCAATTACCAAGAACACAGATTAACGCTCTAGCCAAATGAGTTATGGGACTTCAGAGAATACAAAGTTTAGATCTGAAATGTCATGAGATGCAAAATAAGTCTCTAAAAGTTGTTTAAATACTAAACTAGTAGCCTAGGGTTACAAAATTTGGATAAACTATGATGGATGATGCAGAGATCCACTTCTCGGGCCCACTTGGTGTGTGCTGGGGCCCACATGGTGTGTGATGGGGCTGAGACTTAAGCAATTCACGTGCAGAGGCCATTTGTGGAGTTGAACGCCAGTTTTTATGCCAGTTTGGGCGTTCAACTCCAGCTTTTGATCCTTTTCTGGCGCTGGACGCCAGAATTGGGCAGAGAACTGGCGTTGAACGCCAGTTTACGTCGTTTATCCTTGTGCAAAGTATGGACTATTATATATTGTTGGAAAGCCCTGGAAGTCTACTTTCCAATGCAATTGGAAGCATGCCATTTCGAGTTCTGTAGCTCCAGAAAATCCACTTTGAGTGCAGGGAGGTC
Source organism: Arachis ipaensis (assembly GCF_000816755.2). Classification (NCBI taxonomy): domain Eukaryota; kingdom Viridiplantae; phylum Streptophyta; class Magnoliopsida; order Fabales; family Fabaceae; genus Arachis; species Arachis ipaensis. The sequence continues at coordinate 28,038,374 of NC_029792.2, forward strand.
AGAATCCAACAGCATCAGCCGTCCTTTTTCAGCCTGAATCAGATTTTTGCTCAGCTCCTTCAATTTCAGCCAGAAGAATACCTGAAATTACAGAAAAACACACAACTCAGTAAAGTCCAGAAATATGAATTTTTCCTAAAAACTACTAGAAATAGACTAAAAACTAACTAAAACATACTCTAAACTATATGAAATTATCCCCAAAAAGCGTATAAAATATCCGCTCATCACCCATCCATACTTCATTTATTTTCTTATCTTTATTTCTGGGTTACTTTTCTTCCCTTTTTCTTTCAGGATGGCCACCCGGAAGGGAATCGGATGACGTTTACATGAGGAGACAAACAAGTCCATCTGCACAATCCTTGAAGAAAAACATCAGTTGGAACAATTCGTCCACCTGCACATCTCAACATGCACCGAGGACGGTGCAATCTTTAAGTGTGGGGAGGTCAGGTTTACATCAATGCATATGGTTTACACATGATTAATACATGATTAATACATCAATGCATGTGGAATGTGAATTAAAGGGGACAAAATGCCCCAAAGTAAGTGGTGAAAGCAATGCATATGTACTGTACTTGAAATTAGAATGCATGAATATATGGAAAACATGGTTAATGGATAGTTAGATGTGGTAATATGATTACATGGATTGTCTAAAGTTAGGTGGAAAGTTTAAGTTAACTAAGGATTCAGATTTTAGTCCACTTGGCCAAATACAATCCTACCTTGACCCTAACCCCATTACAACCCTTAAAAGACCTCTTGATATGTGTATCTGTGCATTAAATTTATGTTGATTGTGAGATGAAGAGCAAGCCTTAGAAAGCAAGGTTAGTAGAGAATTGAGAGAATCGAACCTAAGATACTTGAGTGATTAGAGTGCATACACTTCCAGTGAGGGTTTGATGCTCGATTCTTTGTTCCCGGCTTTCACAAGCTATTTTCTTTTACAAGTCTATTTGTACTTCATTTTTATGAGTTGAATTAGTGAAATCCAGTCCATATTTGTTCTTAAAAGATTTATTTACTTTTAACCAAGTAGGAAAAATCATTCTGCATGTAGTTACATTCATATGTTGCATTGCATACTCTCTATCATTCTTCTTCACCCCCTTTATAGCTTCTCTTGAGCTTAGCATGAGGACATGCTAATGTTTAAGTGTGGGGAGGTTGATAAACCACTATTTTATGGTTTATCTTATGCTCAATTGAGTGGTTTTTATCAATTCTTTACCCACTTATTCATACTATTTGCATGGTTTTACATTTGCCTTCCTAATTATGTGCATTGATTGAAAACATGCTTCTTTGGCCTTAAGTTCCCTATGTTTAAATCCTCTCTTATTACCATTAGATGCCTTGATATGTGTGTTAAGTAATTCCAGAGATTACAGGGCAGGAATGGCTCAGAGGATAGAAAGGAAGCATGCAAAAGTGGAAGGAATACAAGAAGTTGAAGAAACTGCAAAGCTGTCAGCCTGACCTCTTCGCACTCAAACGGTTATAACTTTAGCTACAGAGATCCAAACGATGCGGTTCCAGTTGCGTTGGAAAGCTAACGTCCGGGGCTTCAATTTAGTATATAATATGGCATAGTTGTTCTGAAGCTAGGCGATACGAACGCGTGCTCCACGCGGACGCGTCGCAGTTCCGAAAATCAGCATGGCAGATTTCTTCTCCAGCAATTTCTGGGCTGTTTTCGACCCAATTTTTGGCCCAAAAAACACAGATCAGAGGCTATTAAGTGGAGGAAACCATTCATTTATAAATATAAGCTCACAATACACAATTTTAGTTTTAGATGTAGTTTTTAGTGAGAGAGGTTCTCTCCTCTCTCTTAGGATTTAGTTTTAGGATTTAGGATTATTTCTTCTTCATTACAGGTTCAATGTTTCTCTTATTTATTTTCTACTTTTATTATATACTTTTAATTATTATTTATCTTTTCAATTTGGCTTATGCTACATTCATGTTATGATTTTCTTAATTAATATTATTTGAGGTATTTCAGATTTAAGATTGTTTTACTTTATTTATATTGATGCTTTTAATTTAATTTAGATATTTTCTCCCTTTTGGCTTGGGTTAAGTAATTGGTAACTCTTGAGCTGTCAAATAAAGCAGTGGTTGAAATTGGGAGTTGCTCCAATAACTCTAGTCTTTCCATAGGAATTGACTAGGACCTGAGGATTAAGCTAATTAATCCACTTGATTTACCTTCATAGTTAGAGGTTAACAAAGTGGGATTAAAATCCAATTCTCATCACAATTGATAAGGATAGGACTTTGATGCACGGAAAAACTTGTCTCTCAACAATTTTCCTTCGGCAAGTATACCGAATTGTCGTCAAGTAAAAACTCACAATAGAGTGAAGTCGAATCCCACAGGGATTGATTGGTCAAGCAACTTTAATTGGAAGAATGTTCTAGTTGAGCTAAGTAGAATTTGGTTTGAGAGTTGCAGGAAATTAAATGGCGGGAAAGTAAATAGCAGAAAATATAAATGCAGGAAGTAAAGAGGTGAAAATAAATAGCGGAAAGTAAATTGCAGGATTGTAAATGGGAATGGGGAAAGATGCTCATAAAAGTAAATTGCAAAAATTAAAAAGAATGGGTAAGATCAGAATGGGGAATTCATTGGATTTAGGAGATGTTGCATTCTCCGAATCAAGTTCATTTTCATCTCTTCCTCAATCAATGCGTTCATTGATCTCCTTGGCAATCTTAAGTGATCGAATTATAATTCCTTGTAATTCAATCTCTCAAATCTTGATCAATAGCCAATTCCTTGGTCAATTGCTCATGAGAAGAGATGAAGTATGGTCACTGATTATACCACATGCATTCCCAAATCAAGTGTTAGTAGAATTATAGTCACCATATCCTTCCAACCCTAATTTGGTCCAACATGAGAAAGAATTTCTAGCATGACTTCTTCATTCCTCTTCCAAGGTTCAGAAGAGATCCAAGTATGAATAGCTTCTTTTCCAAGATAACTACCCAATTGGATGAAGATTGAAAGCTTTCTAGTAAAATCAAGAGAAAAGATAGAAGAAGAATAATGAAAACTAATATTGATCCATCAAATTACAACAGAGCTCCCTAACCCAATGAAGGGGGTTTAGTTGTTCATAGCTCTGGAAATGGAAAACAAAGATGGAAGATACATTCCCAAAAATAAACTAGAAGTGCAGAGTAAATTATACAGAGAGTAGTTCTCAAATTTTCAACTCCCCAAAAGCTCTTTCTCTAATTCAAAACTACCCCTATATATACTACTCTTCTGATCTTCTAGTTGGTTCTTCAAGTCTTGGATATGGGCCTTTGGATCTTGAGTTTGAAGTAGTTATCCTCTTCAGTGGGCTTACCTTTACTTGCAAAGAGAAAGTGTGAAGTAGACAGGGTATTTAGCTCAGGACGTTAGTGGCGTTAACGTTAAGTGAGAGTGTGGGTTCGAGAACGTTAGTGACAATCACCTTTTTCACTAATGTTCCTAACCCAGGGATGATCCATGTTAACTTCAACGTTAGTGGCACCAACGTGACCACTAACGTTGCCTCTTGGTCCTTCGCACACGTTATTGGGACTCACCTTTTCCAATAACGTTGAGAGTCCTCCCTTCCCCCTACGTTAGAGTCCACGTTAACTTAGTTAACGTGGCTCTTAACGTAGGCTTGCCAATCCTTCAAGAATGTTAGTGACACTTACCTTTGTCACTAACGTTCCAAGATGCCCCTACTTCCCACGTTAGAATCCAAGTTAACTAAGTTAACGTGGCTTCTAACGTGGTAATGATAGCCATCTCCAACGTTAGTGACAAAGGTGAGTGTCACTAGCGTTGGCTCATCATCCTTTCCTCCACGTTAGCTTCCACGTTAACTAAGTTAACGTGGCTCATAGTGGCTCATTGTGGCTCATTCCAACGTTAGTGACAAAGGTGAGTGTCACTAACGTTGGCGATTATTTGCTTTCTCCACGTTAGCTTCCACGTTAACTAAGTTAACGTGGGAGTTAACGTGTCTCAAAGTGGCTTAGTCCAACGTTAGTGACAAAGGTGAGTGTCACTAACGTTGGCCATTCTTTTGCTTCCCAACGTTAGAGTCCACGTTAACTAAGTTAACGTGGCCAATATGAGCTTGGTCCAACATTAGTGACAAAGGTGAGTGTCACTAACATTGGCTCCACTTTCTTCTTCCACGTTAGAGTTCACGTTAACTTAGTTAACGTGACTCTTAACGTGGGCTTTGATGGCTTCGAGGACGTTATTGGCGATTACTTTTCTCATTAACGTTGCAAGCTAGCTCCCATTCCACGTTAGTGGTCACGTTAGTTAGACTAACGTGGCTGCTAACGTGGTTCTTTCTTGCTTTCTTTGTCCTGAAATCAAACAATAAAGTGCATCAAAGTTCTAATCCTCATCATGAGACATGCATCATCCAATTTGTCATTTAATTCATGCAAAATTCTCATGAAATGATGTAAAGTGCACCATGCTTGCTTGAATCAAGATGTAAGTGAATTTTTACCCAAAACTTGCTTATTTCCTAAGAAAATGCATGAAACTACCCTAAAACAGTAAAGAAAAGATCAGTGAAACTGGCCAAAATGCCCTGGCATCAGACTTCCAATTCTATTACCTTGCCAAGAGTTTATTTTATTATTACTATTTTATTTTTCTTATCATTTAACATACTGCTTCCTTACTTTCAAAAACCCCCAATTTACAAGACTCATAACTAATAATAAGAACATACTTCCCTGCAATTCCTTGAGAAGACGACCCGAGGTTTAAATACTTCGATTATCAATTTTTGAGGGGTTTGTTACTTGTGACAACCAAAATATTTGTAAGAAAGGTTGATTGCTTGGTTTAGTAACTATACTTGCAACGAGAGTTTACTATAACTTCTAAACCATCAATCTTCAGTTCTTCAAAATGGCGCCGTTGTCGGGGAATTGCAAACGTGTGCCTTATTATTGGTTATTGTAAATATTTGCTTTTTACTTGTTTATTTGTTTTTATTTTTGTTTTTATTTTTGCTTTTTCGTAAATTAAGAGGTTATTGGTTTTTATTTAGTTATTAAAAATTTTTCAAAAAAATTTGTTCTTTGTGTTCATTTTGATCTTCAAGTTGTTCTTCGTATTCATCTTGACCTTCAAGTTGTTCTTAGTTGATTTCTTCGTTTTGATCTAAAAATTTTAAGTTTGGTGTCATTTTATTATTTTTCTCTTTCCTCATTAAATTCAAAAATTCAAAATTTAAAACTCAAATTTCAAATTTCAAATTTCAATTTTCAAAAATTCAAATTAAATTTTAAATTCAAATTTTAAATTTTAATTTTCAAAATTCAAATTTAAAAATTTAAAATTCAAATTTCAAAATTCAAAATTTTAAATTTTAAAATTGAAATTTCAAAAATTCAAATCTTTTTCAAAAAAATCATATCTTTTTCAAAATCTCATCTTATCTTATTTCCAAAAATCAAATTTCAAAATTCAATATTTAAATTTCAAATTTCAAATTTCAAAATTTAAATTTCAATAACCTTTTAATTTAAAATTTGTTTTTATTTTCGTTTTTAATTTTTATTTACTATTATGAGTTCTCACCCCTCTCGCTTTGAGTTTGGTTCCAATGTTGTTGCAAGGAATGGAAATTATAACAGGAACATGCATCAAGGTCAAAACAATCAGAGATGGACGGAGCCACGAGGATCTGATCAACCCTTTCGACAACATCACCTTCCAAGATACCATGGACAACGACCATCCTACAATGCATGCCAAGACAATAGATATGGTGGACCCCCTTGTAGTTACCAGCAAGCTCCATCATATGCCAATGAACCATCTCCTCAACACAACTTTGAACCACCATACTCACAAGCCCCTTACCACCAAACACCACCATATAACCCTAATCCTTATTCACCACACTAACCACCATATGAACCACGCCCAGAACCACCACCTCAATATTCACCATCTCCATATCCATCAATCCAAGAGCACTATCATCCTACTTATGATAGCCGAGCACAACAAGAATCAAAGGATCATCTCAAGGAAACAGTGGAAAGATTTCATGCAACCCTTCATCAATTGAATCAAGCGATAAATCAATTAGCTTCCCGATTTTTGGACACTCAAGGAACCCCCATGGCTTCATGTGGACAATCTAATGAAGAACGTAGCATGAAGGAGATATTAGAAACTCCGGTGGACAGCAAGGAGCATGAATTTGTACTGGAACAAGTGGAGGAAGCCGGAATTATTGAAGAAGAAGAAGTGGTTGAAGACTTGGGAGATGCTGAACCTCCATAGGAAAGTCAAGACATAGAACCTCCTTCCAAGATGGTTGAATTTGATGTTGAGGAGGGTGTACAACCTCCAAAGCATATCATGATGGAAGACTTTGAAGGGGATGATCAAGAGATGGATTCAATCATTGATGAATTCTTATCTACAATTGAATCCTCTCCCATTGGACTTGACATGGAAATTAAAGAAGAAGAGGCACAACTTCCCATGCCCTTGGTGAACAATGAAGAAGAGATCAAATTGGAAGAAAGCTACCAAGAGGAAGAGGTTGATATTGAAGAAGCTTGTAAAGAGGTGGAAATTGTCAAAGAAGAGCACAAGGGAATTGAGCTGGAAATCACCTTGCCAAAGTTGTTGGAGACCTCTCCCCCAAAACCATCACCATCCATACCTTCATTCAAGGGGTAAATCTCTCATCTCTAACCTTAATTAGCTCACTTGAATATGCTTTGCTTGAGACAGATGGTCAGCTTAGAGCTCTTTGTGGCTATAAGAGCAAGCGGGAGAAGATTAGGGGTAGGAATTGTCATGCAAGGTTCAATATGGTTGCATACTCCAAATTGAAGTACAAAGGTTGGTACAATTCTCAATTGAATGGGTTTAGGAAGCTGTTTGGATGTCTTAGTGAGAATTCGGATTGCTTATCACCCGGATGGAATCATGATGATCAACAAGAAGACGGGTGTAAAAGTAAGGTCTGGGACACCGGAATTCAGTCTAGAAATCAACACTCTTGGGGCCTTGTCACTTGCTTCACCTTGCTTGAAGGCTTTCTGAGCCTAGTTTGGGATCCCGAAGGATACTAGAATTGCAAACATTGGTGGATATTCAAGGATCAGTACAAGCACAAGCCACCATAACAAAAGACTCCCCAAATGTCCAACTTAAGGACTTTAACTAAAAGTGCTAGGTGGGAGATAACCCACCATGGTATAATCGTTCCTTTTTCATTTTTTATTTAGTTTTATTTGTTTTCGAGTTTTATCTTATTTTATTGTATTGAACCTGGAGTTTTGCATAATATTCATATTAGCATTGCATTCTGCATACTACATTATATATAAAAAAAAACACGCACGCGACGCGGCAGCGTCGCTGACGCGTCCGCGTCACCAGTGCGTTTTGAACGAAAGAGAATTGAACAGAAAGTCACGCGAGAGCGTGGCTGGAGGCGTGCCTTTGGCACAAACTGATCCATGCGACCGCGTCGCTGACGCGTCCACGTCATGTGGGAAAAATGCCTCCCACGCATCCGCGTCACCCACGCAAACGCATGGCCCTGTGAAATCGACGTAAAGACGTGTATGGCAAAAAGTTATGATGGAGTGGGGCTGGAACCATGCTAGCAGCACAAGCTCTACCACGCAAACGCGTGCCCCACGCGTTCGCGTCATTTTTAAAAGAAGGGTCATTCACGCGATCGCGTCAACTACGCGACCGCGTCACCCATATTTTGGCAAAATAAGATTTCGAACAGAGACTTGTGCGAGCGCGAGGATGCCCTCGCGCCAGTAGCATAAAACGTGTCACGCGACCGCGTGACTGACACGACCGCGTCAATCTGAATAAGCGCAATTCGCGCGAACGCGTCACCCACACGTCTGCATCGCTTGCGCCGTACAGCTTATCCAGATCAGCCAAATATCTTATCTTTTCTTCCCCAATCCTAATTTTTCTTCTCCTTTCTTACTTTCTACTTCTTCATTTTTTTTTAACTTCTCATCCCTCTTATTTTTCATTTTATTTTACTTAATTTATTTGCATATTTCATTCATTGTATTTTAATTTTGTACATATTTTTATTTTCTTTTCTAAATTCATTATTTTCCATTAGTGTTTAATTGTTCTTATTCAACTGTTACGTCTTTTCTGGTATTTTCTTGGTGCTTATGACTTGTTTTATTCTGATTGGGTAACATTATTTAAATCAATGTTAATATTTTATAATACTCGTACTTCTCTTGCATTGATATGAACTTATACTATCTTGCATTACCCACATTCCCCTCTCCTTTGTTGCAAATTCTGCACCAATGGTATGCCATGTGCTTCTATTGTTTTCTCACGTACATGTTGAAGATTCCATGTAAGTGAGACCCTTATCAATTGGCATCAACCCACCCATACTTCATTTATTTTCTTATCTTTATTTCTGGGTTACTTTTCTTTCAGTATGGCCACCCAGAAGGGAATCGGATGATGTTTACATGAGGAGACAAACAAGTCCATCTACACAATCCTTGAAGAAAAACATCAGTTGGAATAACCCATCTACTTGCACATCTCAGCATGCACCGAGGACGGTGCAATCTTTAAGTGTGGGGAGGTCGCCTCTTCACCCCTTTATAGCTTCTCTTGAGCTTAGCATGAGGACATGCTAATGTTTAAGTGTGGGGAGGTTGATAAACCACTATTTTATGGTTTATCTTATGCTCAATTGAGTGGTTTTTATCAATTCTTTACCCACTTATTCATACTATTTGCATGGTTTTACATTTGCCTTCCTAATTATGTGCTTTGATTGAAAACATGCTTCTTTGGCCTTAAGTTCCCTACGTTTAAATCCTCTCTTATTACCATTAGATGCCTTGATATGTGTGTAAAGTGATTTCAGAGATTACAGGGCAGGAATGACTCAGAGGATGGAAAGGAAGCATGCAAAAGTGGAAGGAATACAAGAAGTTGAAGAAACTGCAAAGCAGTCAGCCTGACCTCTTCGCACTCAAACGGCTATAACTTTAGCTACAGAGGTCCAAACGACGCGGTTCTAGTTGCGTTGGAAATCTAACGTCCGGGGCTTCGATTTGATATATAATATGGCATAGTTGCTCTAACGCTTGGCGATGCGAACGCGTGCTCCACACGGACACGTTGCAGTTCCAAAAATCAGCGTGGCAGATTTTTTCTCCAGCGATTTTTGGGCTGTTTTCGACCCAGTTTTCTTCCCAGAAAACATAGATCAGAGGCTATAAAGTGGAGGAAACCATTCGTTTATAAATATAAGCTCACAATACACAATTTTAGTTTTAGATGTAGTTTTTAGTGAGAGAGGTTCTCTCCTATCTCTTAGGATTTAGTTTTAGGATTTAGGATTATTTCTTCTTCATCACAGGTTCAATGTTCCTCTTATTTATTTTCTACTTTTATTATATACTTTTAATTATTATTTATCTTTTCAATTTGACTTATGCTACATTCATGTTATGATTTTCTTAATTAATATTATTTGAGGTATTTCAGATTTAAGATTGCTCTGCTTTATTTATATTGATGCTTTAATTTAATTTAGATATTTTCTCCCTTTTGGCTTGGGTTAAGTAATTGGTAACGGTTGAGCTGTCAAATAAAGCAGTGGTTGAAATTGGGAGTTGCTCCAATAACTCTAGTCTTTCCATAGGAATTGATTAGGACCTGAGGATTAAGCTAATTAATCCACTTGATTTACCTTCATAGTTAGAGGTTAACAAAGTGGGATTAAAATCCAATTCTCATCACAATTGATAAGGATAGGAATTCCAATTCTATTACCTTACCAAGAGTTTATTTTATTATTACTATTTTATTTTTCTTATCATTTAACATACTGCTTCCTTACTTTCAAAAACCCCCAATTTACAAGACTCATAACCAATAATAAGAACATACTTCCCTACAATTCCTTGAGAAGACGACCCGAGGTTTAAATACTTCGGTTATCAATTTTTAAGGGGTTTGTTACTTGTGACAACCAAAATGTTTGTAAGAAAGGTTGATTGCTTGGTTTAGTAACTATACTTGCAACGAGAGTTTACTATAACTTCTAAACCATCAATCTTTAGTTCTTCAGAATTCTACTACAACTTCTTTCGTGCCACTCTTGATTCAGTCCACCTGAGGGGTAGAAAGATCTTGATCACTGAGGCAGCTATTGGGGAGGCATTGCTTTGCCGACCTCTTACTGATGACACTTGCGCCTATCAGCAGGCAGAGGTAGCTATCCACTGCATGACTTTTGATTATGAGGCACTTAAGCACATGATTGCCACACCTGATGCCCCTTGGGTGATGGATTCTAGGAACAAGAAGCCCAAGGGGATGCTTTTCACTTATCTGTTGAGAGAGGCTAAGACTTGGCAGCATATATTCGCCCACTATGTCTTGCCCACCACTCAGTTTTCAGAGATTCTGATGGATATGCTAGTTTTTATCAGCTGTGTCATGGAGGGAAAAGAGGTAGACTTCCCCCGGTTGATCAGGCAGAGCATGTGGTGCGCTCACATTCGTGGCCTGCTGCCATTTCCTACATTGGTCACCAGCATGGTTGAGCTAGCTGATGTCCCATGGGAGGACGATGACGTGACACCACCACCCCCAGATGACGATGACAAAGAGGTTACTATCTGTGGGGTGGGTGGGTGCACGAGAAGCCTCCACCCAGACTCCGTTCTCGAGCCAGAGTAGTGGTGGAGGCAGCTCAGCCTTCATCATCAGCAGCAGTAGGACCCTCCTCTACTTCAGCCGCAGCATCCCTGCCACCATCGCCAGCACTTGAGCCGACATACCTGCTTGTACAGCGCCCGTTTCGCTTCATGGAGCGCAGCGAGCGTCGTATCATGCGACGTCTCAATCGCATAGACCAGGTGTTTGTATCACAGGTCAGCAGCCTCCTGAGGACTCACAGCCAGTACCATAGCCACAGTCACAGCCACAGCCTGAGCCCAAGCCACAGCCCTGCACGACTGATGACTCCCATCCCGTGCTTCAGCAGTAGCATCGAGGACAATGCTTCATCCTAAAGTGTGGGGAGGTCACCGTTCGTGATCGGTGGATAGCATTTATGTGGTGAATTTTTAGACATTTATCCTCTAGTTTCTGCTACTTTATTTTATTTCGCACTTTATCTTTGCACTTTATCTTTGAGATCATTTTGGGATTACTGTACATATTTGCTATTGTGGATACCCTTATTTTGGTTGTTCCAAACTTTCATTATATATATACACATTGTATTTTGGCTTTTGATTGTGATTAGAAAAAAAATATTTTGGATTGTTAAAACCTAGTTGACCATTTTTGTATAAGAGATGTGTTTTGATTAAAAAAGGGGTAAACTAGGGAAAATTTTTTAAAAAATTTTCTAAATCACAACCTTGCATTAGAATAAGCTTAGTCAATATAATGAAAATTTTCAAGAAATCCATTTCTAGGGCACCATCCCAATTGGTTGAAAATTTTTTTAGGACTTGCCTGAATTATACACTTTGTGGATCATGTTTTGAGCAAAGAACACAAGCATGTGAGTTTTAAGCCTAATTGTGTGGTTACATCATATGACCACCTATTTTCATTATTGTGTGCATTATTCTCTTCCTATGAGTGTAATCTTTGATTTGTTTGATTCTTTATGTCCATTACTTTGTGTATATATGCATTTATATGATTGAGGCCATTGTTCAAATAGCTCACTTACCCAAATAGCCAACCTTTTATCTTCCATTGCTAGCCAATTTTGAGCCTATGCTTAACCCATTTGTTCTTAATTGTAGCACATTACAAGCCTAAGTGAAAAATAATAAATGTCCCTTATTTGGGTCTTTGATTAGCTTAGGCTAGTGAGAGTGTTCATCATTAGATTTTGGGAAAGTTGGGTACATTGGGTAGAGATAAAAGCATGCTTTGTAGTTGTGTGAAAATCTTGAGAATTGGGTACACATTCATATATTAATCATGTGTAAACCATATGCATTGATGCTCTTGTACGTATTTAAAAAAAAAGAAAAAAAGAAAAAAGAGTTGCAATAAAAAGGGAACAAAATGTCCCAAAGTTTAAAGTTCAATAAATTCAATGCATATGTGTGGTGATCAAAAGAGAATACATGAGTATGTGTAGAAAAGTGAAGAATGGATAGCTAGGTTGTTTGGAATTGTATAGGTTGTCATAGGTTATGTGGGAAGTTTAAGTTAATTAAAGATCCAAATCTCAAACTCACTTGACCATATGCACCCTACCTTAACCCTAGCCCCATTACAACCTATGGGAAAGTCCTCATGGTATTTGTATGCATGCATAAAGTAATTGTTGATTGTTAGATGAAAAACAAATCTTGGAAAGCATGATTGGGGGAGAATTGAGTGAATCAACCCCATACACCTGAGTGCCTAGAGCGGATACACATCCGGCGAGGGTTCAATCGCTCAATTACATGTTTCCACCCGTGATCACTTTTCTTGCAAGTTTGTAAAATCTTTCAATGATTCAATCCAATTGTGGTTTGCTTTGATTGCTATTGCCTTAGCTCTTGTGCTTGCATTTGTATTCTTGGAAATTAATTTATTTTGACTGAGCCATTGCATTTACGTAAATAGGTTGCATATAGATAAATTGCATTTAGTTAGTTTGCATTGAATAAATGTTGATACCCTTTGCTTCTTTCTTAATTTTAGCATGAGGACATGCTTAGTTTAAGTGTGGGGAGATTCGATAAACCCTGGTTTCGTGGTTTATCTTGTGCTTATTTTAGGGGAGTTTATCACCTTTTTCCACATTTATTCAATGAAATAGCATGGTTTTTGTAATTCTTCTTTGAATTGTGCTTAAGTGTAAAAGCATGATTTTTAGGCCCTTAAATTAATGATTTTAATTCACTTTAATTTCATTCGATGCCTTGATGTGTTTGTTGAGTGACTTCAGGTTCATAAGGCAAGTATTGGATGGAAGAAATGAGGAGAAAAGCATACAAAGTGGAGAATGCATGAAGAAACAAAGATTGGGAATGCATCAATGGGCGCGCACGCGTACAAGGCACGCACGCACAGAAGTGATTTTTCATAGAGACGCGCACGCGTACATGCCACGTACGCGCGGATGAAGAAACAGCCAATCGACGCGCACGCGCACATGGCGCGTACGCGCCGATACTCGCACGTGGCCCACTTAAAGGCAACACGCTGGGGCGATTTCTGAGCTGCCCAGGCCCAAATCTAACTTGTTTCTAAGTGTATTTCATGCAGAATTGAAGTCCAATCAAGGGGGAGCAATTAGTTAGTCAACATGAGCCTTTAGTTAGTTTTCTAGAGAGAGAAGCTCACTCTTCTCTCTAGAATTAGGTTAGGATTAGGTTAATTTGTCTTGGATCTTGAATTAATTACTTGATTTCATCTTGTTTCTTCTACTATTTCTCATTTCTACATCTTGATTTTCTTAGTTATAGTGTTAATTTCCCTCTTTGCTTCCTTTTGTGATGATGAACTCATGTTGGATTTGGTTTACATTTAATGCAATTTGATGTTGATATTTCTTTCATTGATGAATTAAGTTGTTGATTTACTTTCCTTGCAATTATTAGTTGTTAGATTTGTCATTCTTGCACTTTTACCATGCTTTCCTTTATTACCCACCGAGTGCTTGACAAAATGCTTGGTTGGGTTTTAGAGTAGACTTTGAGCATTCTTGGCTTGGAAGGAGTAATTAGGCAATCTTAAGTCATGAAAACCCAACCTATGTTGGTGATCTAGAATTATTAGTTAATATCATTTCCATTGACTCTAACCTCTTACTAATCCAATTGGTGAGTTGATTAGGACGTTTGGATTGAGATTAGCTAATCTTGTTAGACTTTCTCTCATGGAAGATAACCTATATCTTCTTCCATCATTGGGGATGACGTAATAAGATAAATTCTTGTTAAGCATTGCTATGATTAATGACTAGGATAGAAAGCCTATGATCTCAACCCTTGCCATGAATGTCTTTCTTTACTTATTGCTTTTCTTTATTTTGCTTCCTCTAATCACTTGCTTGATTTATCTTTTCTTGTTCCTTTTATCAACCAAACCCCCTTTACCCTTCATAGCCAATAATTGACCATTTCATTGCAATCCTCGTGAGACGACCCGGAGTCTAAATACTTCGGTTAATTCTTATTTGGGGTTTGTACATGTGACACAACCATATCTTAATTTGATGCGGGAATTGTTTGTTAGTTTGGGGCTATGCTCATAATGAAGTAATTTCTTTCTTTAGGAAGAAAATCTAGACCGATACGACAAATCCCGACCACCAGCCTCCTCTGGAATTGGATTCAGCATCCCTTCATCCCTCTTGTCCAGGGATTCTGCTGTCCCTTTTACCTTATTTTTGGTGCCATTCATGCTCAGACCAGCGAAGCTTTCTATTAACCATGTAGGAGATGGTTTCTTCCTTGGTTGTGCAGTTTTTGAGTTAGATTTTTTATTCGATGTAGTGTCATTGTCGCCCTCTGTGTCCACTCTTTTTTCTACCTGATCAGCTTTAACCCACTCTCCTATGCGATCCTGTTTGGTCTAATTTGTTGTTGAGTCTATGATCAACTTATTACAGTGCTTGGCATCATGTCCCAGTTTCGCACAATAGGTGCAGAATTTGCCCAGCCGCTCATATCTAACTCCAATCTCTATTATTCTCTGTTTCGGTCTAACTAGTCTTAAGCTATCTCTTATCTTTCGTTCTCCATCAATTCGGATTCTTGCTTTCACAATTTTAGATTCTTTTTCCTGACATTAAAGAACCCCACATTAATAACCTCTCCAATCTTCTCTCTCAATTTTCTCCCTACATCCAGCGTTTTAAATTCCTCTGAAAGACCCAAGAATTGAGACTATGCTGGGAAGAAACAGAGTGGAGTATATAATCTTTAAAGAACCAGGGTCCTCCTCTTTCCACTCTTATTGCATCTTGTTCCTCCTCGAAAAAGAATTGGAATATGTTGTTCCCTTCTCTACCGTACGAAGTCTCTTTGGTCTCCCCCAAATCACTTTGAGAACATTGTCCATTGTTCCCTAGGAGAAAGGTTTGTCTGCGAATAGTCTTTCAAAAAGGCTTTTAGCGCACGTCTCAGTCCTTTTTGTAATTTCTTCATTCCCCAATTGTACCAGATCTTCTTATTTCTCCTCATTATCTGAGTCATATTGTTTTTGTCCTCCTCCCACTGACTCCATTGTGGAGAATTTGTGTTTCAATTCCAGTCAACGATCAGAATTATGAGATTTCGAGTATGAGTTGGAAGTAAACGAAAAAAAGAACCCTATAAAAAATACTTGTCAAAGTCCTACCAAAACACTTGTCAAAAATTTTAAAGGTTCACTTTCTAAATTTATTATTATATTGATGTTTAATCTAACTACAAAAAATAAGTGTATAAAATTATGAGT
>NC_029792.2:28053893-28061142 GCF_000816755.2 Arachis ipaensis
ACCATCAAACATCAACTTTAAATAAAAAATATTATTTCAAGAAAATACCTTAACACCTACTATATGCTTTTAGCATCATATTCCTACTTTCGGCTTTTATTATGCACCATTTATCTTGAACTTATTCATCCCTATCACTTCACTTTGATTGCTAACTCATTTAATCTTAAATCTGCTCTTTTGTTGCTCACTCTTCCACAAGAACAATGAATAATCACACAGAGATTCCGATCACAACTAACAGCAACAACATCAACAACCCCAACAACCCTTATGTTCATATCTCCCCTGCTCCTCCTTCCTCTGCATCAAACAACAACAACCGTGAGTGATTTCCAATAACACTAGTACTCTTCTGATCACAAAGATTCTTCTTCTTTCACTAATTTTGCTCTTTTGTTTTGGTTTCTCTTTTCAGGTCCTAATCAAACATTGGATTCAATATGTGATGGATTTAACCGCTGCAGCAGGACGGTTGAAAAAGCTGCTAGACATGCAGAAAACATGGTTGATAATTTCTGGAACCATAGTGAGTTAGTTTTTCTTTCTCACTTTCCCCTCTTATATATCAATTTCAGATTATTAACAATATTCACTACAATTTAGGAATATATAACCAAAACTCATCTCTCAAATTTCTTGCCAAAGTATCTTTTTCAATAGATACTATGAATTGTGAATTTGCAAATCTAAAGGTGTGTGTGTGTGTGTGAATTGGATACCTATTAAATTGGGAATTGCAAATCTTATGTAAGAATTTACAAGTTAACTCGCGAGTTCGACGACCTTGTTACCAACTAATGATACTTATTACTGCTAGTCTTCAACATTCTTACATAACTAGTTTCAAACTGAATCTATCTTTTCAATTGTATGCACAGTAAGAATAAGTTCAAGTCCAGCAGATGCAGCAATGGCAAGAATTGTTCAAGGAACAAGGGCACTCACAAATGGAGGATCTGACAAACTGTTTCAACAAACATTTGGGTTTGTACCAGGAGAGAGGCTATTGAAGCCATTTGCATGCTACATATCAACAACATCTGGACCTGTGATTGGAACACTTTATGTGTCCAATAAAAGAGTTGCATTTTGCAGTGACTATCCAATTTGTCACCATCCCATGTCCTTTCAGCACCATAGATCCTCCTGTATTTACTATAAGGTACTTACTTGTCCTTACCTTATTGCTTTGCTAATGATTTCAAGAGGTTTATTCTACCTTAGTGACTGGACTTTTTGTACAACTTGTTACCATATAAAATTATTCATTGTTCATAATATCATCTCTGATAGCTCCACACTTATCTTATTTTCTCTATTCAATACTAAAAATTCAACATGTGCATACAAATTTCGTTGATGTATACTGAGATATGACCCAAGGTCACGGGATCAAGACGTGAATCAGCCACTGATGTAATTATCAGGTTAGGATGTCTAGATTACACTCTATGGGTGCGGCCTTTTCCCAGACACTCTATGACACAGATATGTATCCTACAAATAGACATACAACACAGGTGTCTAGAATTCTAAACCCTCTTATAATTTTTGGATGTATTTGCATACAAAAGAATCCATCCTAAAAATGACATCATACTTGTGGATTTTCTAAACTAGCAGCATTCTGATTTTAGGGTAACTTTCTGGCGTCATATACTAATCCTTTGTTTTTTGGGGTATGGTGTAGGTTGTATTGGAGCTGCCTCAGGTAAGCACAGTGAGCCCTTCCACAAACAGATTCAACCCTTCAGAAAAATACATCCAAATTGTGTCAGTTGATGGTTATGAGTTCTACTTCATGGGGTTTATATCATATGACATGGCTCTCAAGACTCTCAATGAGGCACTGCATCAATTTCACAACTATTCCGGTGGAAATGGAAGGCTTCAGCTACAGTGACAAATGAAAATGTATGCTTAGATCAATCCCATAAAATGTGTCCAGAAAAATAAGGTGCTTCCTTCAATGTATCTATTCACCAAGATTCTAAAGAAACATTCTTGTTACACAATGTTTTTCTGGTCTATGTTAGAACTTCGTTGCATTGCACTTTTCAGTGGAAGCCAATTAGAATGAATCTTTATTAAGGCTACTATATTCAAATTTTATAGACACAATGAAACCAACATTTGTAATTATAGTCTTAGTAGAGATAGAATTTAGGATCAGTTTAGATTTACTTTTGAAAAAAGTACCTTTTTTTTAATCTTTTTTATAAAAAAAATAGTGAAATCTATTATCCTATTATATATCTCTAATTTTACAACTAAAATATGTCACATGTCCCTCTCTCATTGTAATTAAAATTAAATCTTTTCCTCTAAAGTTAAAGAATTCATCTCTCCTCCTTACTAATTTTACAACCAAAATGTACTACATAATTGAAATCAAATATTTTCCTCTAAAATTAAAGAATTCTCCCCTCCTCCCTTTTCCTTTCTCTATTTCTCTCATTTTTTCAATCACTTTATCGATTTTATATATCATTATCAATATCAATGATTAATTACTAATTTGACAATTAAAATGTGCAACATGACATTCTTTAGTTGCATTAAAATTAAAATTGAAATTGAAATATACCTATATTATGTATCATATATTGCTATCTAATTTAATAATCAAATGTGTCACATGAGACATGACACTCTTATTAAAATTGAGAGAACATATTTTTTTTCAAAATTAATAAACTCCCTTCCTAAATTCTCTCATCTACCTCTCTCCATTCTTCTATTTCTCTCTACTATTTTTACTCTATATATAATTTATATTTTATATTAATAATTTGACAAATCAAAATATATCATCCGATATTCTTTTAAAATCAAAATAAAATATTTTCTTCTAAAATTAACAAACTCTCACTCTCATTCTTCATCTTTATCTTTCTCTCTTTTTTTTCTCTCATTCTCTATTTTTTTTCTATATTTCTCTTCTACAAAAAAAAATTAACAAAATAATATAATTTAAATAAAAAATATTATTATTATTGTTATTATATACGTAATTTTTTAATTTTTTTATTTAGTTTTAAATTTTCACCGCTTATCTTTTTAATCTATATTTTCATTTCTCTTCTTTCAAATATTTATTACATATAATTTGGAGAAAATATTAATGTTATAAATAAATTAAAGTTAGAATCAAGATTCAATTATTTTAAAAAAATTAATTTTGAGTTAATTTTATAACTATCAGTATAATTTTTTTTATGCTAATATCTAGTTATATTTTTATATACATAGAGAGAAAAAATATTATTTTTAAATAACAAGTATAGAANTTTATATAAAAATAATAACTAAAAATCTTATTATTTGATTTTTTATCTACAGATACCTTAGTCTTCTTAGTCAGAGACTTTTGTCAACCTACGACTTCTTTTTGTAAAAGTAGTTTGATTTTATAAATCTTTTGTAACATGCATAATGTATACTGTCAGAACAAAGTGGACCGTAATTTTAAAAAAAAAAATTGATATTCCCGTAATGTTATTACTGGTAAAAATACTATACAAACTATTTGGAAGTGAACCTCATTGGATTATCATATTCCACAATAAATACAGAAGAATACAAAATGAAAATGCATCTAGTTTGATCAGTTAGCCGGCACTTCAATGTGCAAATCCTCAACCTCTAATCATCACAAAGTTACAGAAGAATGAGGAGGGACTAGCCTGCTCTATTCTACACTCACCAAAGACCAAAGCAATACACATGGCATAGGTAATGTGGCATTTGTCCTTAAGCTACCAATCTAGGATCTTCTGCAGATTTGTTTTGAAAAAGTGTATCAAACTTCAAGCTCCTAGCAACTTCAAAGAAATGTGCAACAGCTTCTTCAGGTGTGCCAACAAGAACACCATGCCCGAGATTAAGGATGTGCCGTCTAGGCCCGGCACACCTCACAACCCTAACAAATACATATCAGCTTAAGAATTCAAGAGAGAAAATAAAATCCATTTCTCCATTCTCATAAACCACTAACATAACATAAAGTGACCGCAACAGCATTCATCAAGTAAGACAAAACTCAAGCACACAAGTTTCAGACTCTCTCATTGAACTCACTAGTTATTTTGAAATTGAATTAAATAACTTAGTAACAATGCCTTTTATAAAATATCTCCAACCATTTGCACACTGCTTCATCTGTTTCAGTATTTCTTCTTTTTATCTTTTGATATTTGTTTCAAAATTTTCATCCAAGGTTATCAACCTCTCTAAACTAATAAACTCTCCGAGGAGTTTACAAGTTTATGCACCCGAATCAAGCTTACATGTTTCAAAGTTAACCTCTTACGATTCAGATTCATCTAAACTCCAGGACTCCTGGATTGGAGTTTAGGAGAGCTCTCGAGTTTGATAAACTTGTTCCCGTTTATGCAGATAGTTAACCAAATATCAAGAAAGGTATATGTGAATAATAACCTTGACAATCGCACTGGATCTGAATCATGAACATGGGGGAAATGCAGGCTGAACAGGTAAAGAATATGACTATCGAGAATGAAGAATGTCAAGAGTTAAAAAGATATTAAATTGCCAACCTCTGAATTTCTTCAGCGAGGGCAGGAAGTGGGGAGAATAAGTAGGCAGGGTCCACATTTCCCTGCACACCTATTCCACTACCCAATCTTCTTCTTCCATCTGCCATATCCACAGTCCAGTCCAGGCCAATAACATCAACTCCAGTATCTTTCATACGCTCAAGGAGGCCACCATTTCCATTTATATAAAGAACAATCGGTGTCTCGGGGCATCTTTTCTTGACCAAATCTACAATCTGGAAGTTTAGAAATCAGTACATGGCAAAAGAGGAAAAAATATGGAACAATAGCATCTTGCACCCAACGTTCAATTTGCAAATATTTTATGTTTTATAAATTATGATGATGCACTAACAGCAACATAGTTTCAATTAAATAGAAAAGTTTGAAGGTGTAGCCTCTGATTTGGACTTTTCTCTCCGAAATTCAGAAGACCAAGATCAACATCCAGTGAGCATATTTACCACTCGATGCTTACAAATTACAAGCTCTTAGCTCATCTTATTACTTACCAACCAAATGACAATCATGAGAGCTTGGAACAAAACAATAATTTACATAAAACAAAACCTGTAATCATTGCAAACTTTTGAAAGCGACACATGGTTTGTCTAGTTCAAAGATTCAACTAAACAAATAAGCAAAAGCTGAAATACATACACTTAGGCTTGCTATGACATGGATCCCGAAAAGAACAGTTTGAAAAATTAGAACACAATTTCAATAAGATGAAAATAAATGGGAACTGTTTCTACATTACCTCTTTGATATAAGGCTTTGACCAGCGTTCCCACATATCAGGTGGTAGTTGTCCACCCCATGAATCAAATATTTGTATGCAGTGAGCCCCAGACTCCACTTGGAAAACAACATAATCTGCTATTGCTTGCGCCAAATGAGAGAGTAGAGTCCGCAATAAATGTGGCGCTGTATGGCACATACTCTTAATGGTTGTATAGGTGCGTGTCGTACCCCCTTCCACTATATATGTTGCTATTGTCCAAGGTGCTCCCACGAAACCTAAAACGGCAGCATCACCACCAACCTAAGTAAAAAGCAATAAGTAAGGAAAACGGCTCCTTTGAAGGATAGCCATGATATATAGAAGCGGTAATGCAACTAGGTTTACCTCCCTGCGCAGTATCTTGAGTGAATCTCCAACAAAACTGAGCTTTTCCAGGTCAATTGGATGCAGAGCCTTTAATCCCTCCTCGGAGCGTATTGGGGACTGAATAACAGGACCCCTTACATCTTCAATGTCGAATTCGACCCCAAATGCAGGAAGAGGCGTAAGGATGTCAGAGAAAATGATCACTCCATCAGGCCTAAAGGCATTCCAAGGCTGCAAAGAAATTTCCACAATGAGATCAGTTGTCTCCGACCTCTCTCGAAAGGATGGATATTTCTCAGCAAGCTTTCTGTAAACAGCCATGTACCTTCCCGCCTGGCGCATCATCCATGCTGGTGGCCGACTAACAGGTTCTCCTCTGGCAGCCTTCACCAGCAGAGGATCTGAAGACAAAATCACCACAAACATCATGAATTTCTCTTGCTTAAATGAGTATAATCGAGAAATGAAAGAGTAATCAAGAGAATGAAATGCTTATAGCAGTCTCCCAAATTTGAACAATATTACTCATTCTGTAAAACATACAAATGAATGTTAATTGTTAACAGAACCTTTTCCCCTCTTTCTCCATGCCTTCAATCAATCAAATTCAACAATCTCCAATAATTGATTCATCTCAAAGACTCAAAAATACCCGAATTACCCTCTCCTAGAACCCTATAACAATTTGCACCACTATCTAAAGCAACAAATTTGTTAAAACCGAATGATATTAGGAACCAGAAAAATAAATGAACTGGAAGAAAATAAAAAAGAAAAAGAAGCTAAATTGAACAAAATGAAGAGCATAATCAGAAGAAGGAAAAAACTGTGGTACCGGAAGAAGAGGCGGAGCAAGTAACGGAGAAGTGCCGTTTTGGGTTGAAAGGGAGTGAGAGTGTAGCGTTTAAGGCATTAGAATGTGGAAACAAAGAAGAAGATTTCCATCCAACAAAACCAGTGAAAGTGTTAATGGAAGTAGAAGCCATGTTTGTTTCTTTCTCTCTTCCTTCGTTGCTCGCTCTTGCTCCTTATCCCCTTTCTGTTGGGTTCAGTTCTCACACAGGGAACATACATAACTCGCGCATAAAATTCCAAAACTACCCTCAATGTAGTGACATAAAATAGAATGGCCTCCCAATTATACTATGATTTTGTTTGGTAACTAATTTTTTTCCAATTAACAATTAATTATTGGGTGAGAAAACACTAAAAATTAAGAAAGAAAAATATTATCTAAAAAAATATTAGTTCTCAATTTTTAATAGTTAATATTATTTTTATTTTTAAATTTTATATTTTATTTTAATTTTATCTTTTAATATTTTATTTTAATTTTACATCTAAGTTTGAATATATTTCAATTATACCATTCAATAAGACAACATATAATAACCAATCATACACTAACATGTCAACATCAGTTGATGGTTAACACTAGATACGTTATTATATAAATGTTTCGTTTATGTTTTCGATAATGGTGTTTATGCAAGAGTATAATTAAAATATATTTGAAATATTAGACACAAAACATAAACAAATTGAATGTTAAATATATTTTTGAAATAAAATTCTT
>NC_029792.2:28061470-28061893 GCF_000816755.2 Arachis ipaensis
CCTAAGAAATTTTTTAATTCCGCTCCTGATATTGTGCCGAATTATGAAATGATATGAAACAGTACGTCACAATCATAGTACGTCACAATCATAGTAATGCAAAAATTTAACTAAGAGAAGGAAGGAAGAGAAGGATCGAAGCGAGAGTGGAATTCGTCGAAGAAGGCAATGCAGTCGTTGACGACGGGGTTGATGTCAAGGATGTGGGCGATGAGGCCGTCGGAGAAGTCGTGGCCCTGATAGTCAATGGCGCAAGTAGCGAATCCGATTTTGGCGAAGTAGATGGTGGTAAATCCGTGAACAAGGACGAGAGTTTCGGTGACGGTTGCGAGAGATAGCGGGAGCCACTATTGAGTGAAGAGCTTGAGGGGTGGTGGTGAGTGAAAGGGGTGGTGGTGGGATTTGAGATTAGAAAGGGAAAGA
>NC_029792.2:28061938-28082612 GCF_000816755.2 Arachis ipaensis
ATAACTTATGAAAAAAAAGATGACATATATATATATATATATTATACTGTCATTTTATTTTGAAAATTGATTTTCTTTCTCTAGTAGTAATTAATTATAATTTGGGGTGTCAAAATAAATTAAATCGATCTATCAAGTCTACTAAAAAAAAGGCAAATTGACCTAAGATTCCAAGCTACTAGGCCAAATTGTTCTTTTTATAAAAGAGGCGTGAGTACTAAGTACTGTAAAAGTATATACAGAAAAAATAAAAATTATGATGTCTAGACATTGAGTCTTTACTCTTTTTTTTTTTGTTTTTTTATTTATTTTATTTTTATTTTATATATTTATTTATTTTATTTTTCACTCATATATATGCTCCATACTGTGGGACTTAGCTTGTTTTTTAATAGAAATATGACTATTTTGTTTTTATAGCACAAAATTCTATTTTTATTTTTGTGTTATAAATATTGATTATGTTTTATAAAAGTGTTCATGAGTACGAGTAATTCTATTATCCGACCAAAACTAAACCAATCCGGTTCATGTATTTAATAGATAACCAACTCCGAATATCTTGATCTTGCTTTTTCTCTAACTCAAGGGAATTTACAATCTCATTGTTGAAAGAACAAAAAATTTTAAAACTTTCTAAGATTTATAGATTTTATCCATAAAAAAAATCATACACAAAAAAAAGTTACATCAATACTTCCTAAGCTTCTTTCTATCCAAACCTTTGATTTTCAGTGGCTTAATCCATCTCAAGGCAAATTTCTGTCCCAGACGAGACCATCTTTGGAAATTGAACAAACAATGATAAAAAAATTTCATTTTTAGAAATGCTCCCATAAAACAAGTAGAGAGATGTTTACCGTGACGGATTCTCTAGTGGGTGTGATTATTGAAGAAGAGAAAGATGTGATTATTGGGGCAAAACCAATAACGGTCTATACCAGAAATTTCAGAATCAGGATCAACACTTAACCTCCCCGTAAATCTCTCCACGTAAAAATTAAAGCCCCGAATCTCGAGCTACCAACAAGGATCACATCAAAACCGATAACAAATTATACAAATAACTACCTTCAATATCTCCATGATATATAGGTGACTTACTCAGTCATAAGTAGGAGATAATTCTTACTTACTTGAGCGTTGGAGTCCCTTTGCAGGTACCCAACGCCGTCTTCCCAATAAGTAGACGACGTTCCACACTTTGTGCTCCAAGGAAAGCCGGTTCGAACTCCCGCGAGGTGAGCTATACCTCGGAGCGTCCATATCCACATAGGAACATTTGGCGCTTACCGTGGGGCCCTGACTTTTTCTAACCCCACAACTCTTTATTCTCTACATTTTTAATCTTTTTTGCAGGCCACAGCATATGGCGGACGAGCACAGCCATGCTCCTTCGAACACTAACCAGGCCGAACTTCTGGCGATCAATGAAGCCCTTAGGGCCGAGAATTAGAGAATGGCCGAACTCTTACGCCAGAAGCAGCACGACCATAGCAAGGGAGGAGAACACAAGAACGTGATGACAAGTCATTTTGTGCATGTTTTTCTATACTTTTTCACCTTTAATTTTCATTAATCATGCTTAATTATTGAGTGTTTTGTTGCTTAAATAGAATATTGCTTTGATATTTTGATCTGATAAACTTTGTAGGAAATAAGTGGAAAAAGAAGCAAAAAAGCACAAAATAAGCTCAAAAAAAGAAAAGAAGAAATTTTGGACACACTTTGAAGTTTGAGCACGTTTTGGAGCCTTAGGCCACGCTTTTAAAAGCGTGGCCCATGATTAAAACAAGATGAGCGCTCCTTGGGTGCAAGCGCTACATTCCTTTTCAAGTTGAAATTCTGGAAGACCACGCGTACGCATGGATGACGCGTACGCGTGGGTGTGGCATTTGTGAAGATCCACGCGAATGCGTGGGCTGAGCGGCAGCGTAGAAGTGGCACTTTTGAAGGCCACGCGAATGTGTGGATGACGCGTACGCATGGGACAGCGTTCTCAAATCGAGCGCTACGTTCTCAAGGAGAGCGCTACCAAAGGACGCGTGAGCGTGCAGCACGCGTACGCATGATAAGTGTGAACAAGCAAGGACGCGCTCGCATAGGAGACGCATACGCGTGACATGGGCTACAGAGAGAAACGACGAGCACGCGTAGGTGATGCGTGCGCGTCGATAGTGCAAAAATGAAGAACGACACGCACGCGTGGGAGACGCGTATGCGTCGATGCCTGAGTGCTCCGTTCTCCAAATGAACGCTACGCTCTCCTGGAAGCCTCATTTCTGCTCAATTAATTTCATTCTGAGCCCATATGAACTACAAGCAATAGGATTAGAGGCTCAGGCTAGAGGATTAGAGACTCCAGAGCTCTCTTGGAGGATTAGAGACTCCAGAGAGCTTAGTATAGGATTCTGATACACTTTTACTTCCTGCAATTTTACATTTCCATTTGTATTGAGTTTAATTTCTCTTCTGCAATTTTAATTTCCTGCACTTCTACCTTTCTGCCAATTTTACATTTCTGTTCATATTGAGTTTGATTTACTTTCATGCAATTTAAATTCCTGCAAGTGTTCTAGAGCGATGATCAATTAAACCCCAACTCATTAGGGAAAGAGCTCTATTGTGATTCATATGAATTGAATTAAATTCTTCTTCCTCTCAATTCATTTGTGTAGCTATATGATATCCTCTGTTTTGATTGAGATTCATTCACTCCGGAAGGGGATTTGAATCTGTTGAATGCTTGTGTGAGCCTCGGAAGGGAAATCATGAGCATTAGAACTAAGGCTCTATCCTTCACAACTCTCTTGATCAACACCATTCAGGAGGAATTGAGATCTTGAGAGATTGTGTGGCTTATGGGTGAGAGGCATGCACTTAACCTCTTTTCATGACAATTAGATTAAGGAATTGGCAAGATTGATTGTGATTAGAGAGATTGGATTGCCAAAAAATTGGGATTCAATCAATTTCAACATGCCATAGATCTATTCATATGATTGAGAAGGAAGTTGAGACCTATTTGATTCATTGTGGATTATGATATCTCCAATCCCTGATGAGTCTTTCTTTCTGTTACTTGTCCTTGAGTTCATTTCAATTGCTTGATTTACTACTGATGAGTCCATATTTGATGATATATTTTGACTCAATTTGGATGGATTCTAGCACATGAACTCACACTTAAGCACCAAAATAGCATACTTTTGTGTTTTGTCCTTGATTTGATCCTAAATGCAAAAACATGCAATTTTGTGCTTGAAATGAGCAATTTAATTCCACCTTTATTCCATTTGATGCCATGATATGTTTGCTAAGTGATTTCAGGCCTTAGAGGCAAGAATGGATAGCCAAAAGTAGAAAAAAGCATGTACAAGGGAGAAAACATGAAGAAAACAAGGAAAAGCACACACAGCAAGGCGTGCGTGCACACAAGCAGCGTGCGTACACACAAGACCGAGTCAGCCAAGTGTGCATGCGCACAATCCAGCGTGCATACGCACAAGAGGAAATTTCTATGCGTGCGTGTGCGTACGCACAGGAGCCAAAACAGCAAAGTGTGCGGACGCACACATATGTGCGTCCACACAGGACCCAACACATGATTTCATTAATGAAACACATGCTGCGCGTATTTTGGGGGCTTTTGGCCCATTTTAGAAGGCTGAATTGCTGAATTGAAGTGCTATATAAAGGGAGAATCAACACATATGAAGGCAATTAGGCTTTAGCACATTTTAGTTTTAGTTTTTACAAGTTTTTCATAGTATTAGAGTAGGAGTAGTGTAGAGTAGAGAGCTCTCCTAGGGTTTATGTATTTTTTATGTAGTATTTTATAGCAAGCTTAATTTTGGATTTTGATCATCTTTAATTGTAAGTACTCTTCAATTCCTCTTTAATTACATTATCTTTATTCTCATTTCCTTTGGTTCAAGTTACTTTGTTTATAATTGCAATTTTGCATTTTTTGAAGTTTTGATTGATGAATTTAATGTTTCATGCTTTCTTTATGTTTGTTTGGATGTTTATTGTTAGTTTTGTTGATAGTTGGTTATTGCTTTCCGTTTTTACTTTGCGATTTTCCATGTTTTACTTTTATGCACACAAGGTGTTTGTGAAAATGCCAACCTTAGATTTTGAGTAGATTTTCCCACCTTGACTTGTGGTTTGAGTTCCTAGGATATTAGAGTCATAATGTCCGACATTTAGTGGTAATTCTTGGGTAGTTAGTTGACTCTTGTTTCTATTGACGCTAGCCTTTTATCAACTAGTTTGGTAAGTTGGTTAGGACTTATGGATTAAGTTCAATTATGCTTGCTTGACTTACTCCTCGATGGTTGGGGTTAACTAGGTGAGATTGACTCATCATAATTATCATAGTTGTGGTTATGGCAATGATAGGATTCTTAGACTCTCATTCCCAAGTCAAGGCTCTTTATTACATTTATAGCATTTTCACTAAATTTTGATCTTATCTTCTCTTTACTTGCATTAATTCACAATTTTGCTTATCTTTTAGTTCTTTTATTGCTTAGTTCTTTTAATCTTTCATTTATTTTTTTAAAAAACCCCATTTTCCTCACAACCGAAAGAGAAACACTTTCAATTTCATCCTAGGGAGAACGACCCAAGGTTGAAGTACTCTTAATCTCGGTCATTATAATTTGAATCTAAAATATTTGATTGAGAGAATTCATTGTTGGTTTGGACTATGCTACTAACGAATTGATTCTTGTTTTGATTAATTCCGAACCATACAAGAATTCTCTTCGTCAACTACTCTCTTTAATTTTCCTGCACCCAAAGTCTTTTACATTTGATGCAATTTACTTTTCTTGCCATTTAAGTTTCTGCCATTTACTTTCAGCACTTTAAATTCCTTGCAATCCATATTCTGCTGATTCAATTTTACTCAATTCACCACTGTTAGCTTGACTAAACTAATCACTACACTAAAGTTGCTTGATCCATCAATCCTCGTGGGATCGACCTCACTCTTGTGAGTTTTACTACTTGATGTGAGCCAGTATACTTGCCGGTGAGTTTGTATGGAATCGATTTTCCCTCATCAAGTTTTTGGCGCCGTTGCCGGGGATTGATTAAGATCAACAATGATTAAGTGGGTGATAAGTCTAGATTAAGCATTTTCTTTGTTTTTGTCATTTAGGTTCTTTTTAATTTTCTATTTTCTGCTGCTAATACTAAGGTGTTTGTGTTATTGCCTCACTAAGAAATTTTCATCTGTAACATGATGAATTTCAATTTTCTTTGGTGACTGTGTTTTGAAAAATTCAAATGGAGCTCACTTCATCTTTTGATCAGACAAATTTCATGGGATATTGCCAACCATCACCAAATGACTATTCTAATGGTGGCTGGGAATATCACCAAGAAGTGACAGATTATGAGCAATCCACCCAGTGGGGATATGCTCCAGGGCCACAAAATAATCAAGACAATTCCATGAGATACTGCCTAACACCACAAAATGATTCATGTCATTATGCTAATGGTGGATGGGAGTATCAACAAGGAATGATAGAGTATGAACACCTCCCAGAGACACAAGATGACCCATATTTTGATGAATCTAACAACTACTCATGTTGTGGCTGGGAGGGTCAAAACCAAAGAGATTTCAATGCTTCATATTCTAATCATCCAGAGACATCATCACTTGATTATGCTGCCAATACATTCATGCAAGATTGCTCCCCAAGACCACAAAATGATCCATACTATAATGAATTCAACAATTACTCAAGTTGTGATTGGAAGGATCAAAATCAAAGAGCATTCAATAGTTCATACTCCACTTATCAAGAGTCATCATCACTTGAGCATACCTTCAATTCATTTATGCATAATTTTCTAGCCTCACCTCCCAGCTTTTCATTTGAAAATTTTTCATCATTTGACTATGCCTCAACACAAAGTTTCCTCCAAGATCCATACAACTCATTTCACCAATCACAAAATTCATTACACTACACAGAAAACTCATTCCAACACTCACAAAATTTATTCCATACCCCTCAAAACAACTTCACCACAACACATCCATGTCCACAAAATTACTCTCAACCTTTATCTCTTGAGCCAGCAGTTGAGAATTACCTTCAATGGTCCAGGAAATTTTTGGAAATACAAGAACAATTCTTAGAAAGACAAAAACAATCCTGGAAAGAAAAAGAAATCCTCTCCAAGAAGATGGATGGGCATTTAGAGCAAATAAGGAGAAACTTTGGATTGCCAAGTATTGAGGATGAAGATCAATCTGTAAGGAAGGAAGTGGAAGAGGAAGATGAATAGGCTCCTATACCAAGTGAAATTTCAATGAAGAATGAGGTTGTGGAGGCATATGAGCCTAGGATTCCATATCCACAGAGGCTACTTGAGGTGACAAAGGAACATGAAGACTCACTCCCAAAGAACTTAATGGAAGATCATGCAAAAGAAAGGGAGGAAGACAATCAAGGAAGTCCATACTCAAGTGAGGCAGAAAGTTGCATATAGGAAGAGCTCATTGAACCACCAATTTAAGAGGCTTTTGATGAAGAGAACACTCCAACCATCACACAACATCCAATTCTTGAAATCCAAGAACTGAAGGCAACCAATAAGAGTACCGAAGAGAGGATTGTGACCAAGCTACAATTGACCATATCCATGAAAAAGAAGAGGTCAACTACAAGCAATCCAACCCATGATTCAGCAAGCAAGTTTAATCAAGTGAACAACAAAATGAAGCTTGCTGGAAAGAGGCCAAAATAGGGGATACTGACTGACTCTTCTCTCCCCTTGAGGTCATTCCTCTTAACAAACTGGAAAAAGAGGAAGAAAATGAAGAACAACATGTCAAGCTACTGACACTAAAAGAGCGCTTGTTGGGAGGCAACCCAACCTTAGGTAACATTTCATTTCTCTGCTTTGTTTATTTTCTCTCTTTGGTTTGTTTACTTTCAATAATTTGGCACATGATTGCATTCTAAGTTTGGTGTTGCCATGCAACCATTTGGTTTTCAATTTTTCTGGACACTTGCACTATTCTAAAATGAAAGTGTCACACTAAATTTCTAAGTTTTGTGTGCCACTTAATTTTCTATGCAATGAATCCAGCAACACCACTTGGTTGTATAATCATAATGCCTTTACAGTGTTATCTTTCTTTTGGTGTGACACTTTTTCTTTCTCTTTGTTCTAGTCATTCCTGTGTTTTTAATATTTTCTTTTATTTTGCTCCTTACCTGTTTTTGTTAATACCTCACCAAGAAATCCTTACTCGTGAAAAATTATTTGCTTGGTGATTGTGTTATTAGCATAGAATAGTTTCCTTTGTTTAGTTTTAGTTCAAATAAATTGATATGTGATTACATTCTAAGTTTGGTGTTGCTATGCAACAAAATTTATTTCCAATCTTTACTGGATACTTGCATTCCAAGTGAAAGTGTCACATTAAGTTTGGCGTGCCACTCATCCTTCATGCAATATATCATGCACACCCCACTTGTTTTTGCAATCACAATGTCTCTGTTTCATGTGCCTTCATTGTTATTTTTAATTTTGCTTGCTTAAACACATGTACTACTGACATTTTATTGTGTAAGACACTCATGATCCATCATAGACCCCATCACCACTGTTCTAATTATTGCTTAAGGATGAGCAAACACTCTAAATCGGTATGAGAAGGGGAAGAATAGGAGGAAAATGACAACAATAGTGAAGATGAACTACAAGGTGGTAAAGTTCTTTTTTCTCTTATTTATTTTTAGTACTTTAAAGTGCATGATTGTCTTCTATCTTCTTTGTATGCATGTGTGTTGTGAATAAGCATGGCTTGATTGCTGAATTGTAACATGTTGCTGTGACATTATGACTACCAACTTGAGTTTTGTGAGTTCAAAGCAATTAAGCATCATGATCATAAACAAACAAGGTAATTAAAGAAGAAGTTAGCATGAGCTTAAAAGTATTGGGAAGCTAGCATGACTATTGTTGCTCAATTTCATTTGAATTTGTCTAATTGAAGTTTTCATCTAAGATATTTTATGAAATTTTTAAAATCATGAAAACCTTGAAGAAGCAATTGCAAATAAGGCAAGAAAAAGAAAAGGGAAAAGAATGAGAAAGCTGAAGGCTCTGAGTACCAATGACAATTCATTTATTAAGTACTTGTGGTATTTATGTATCAGACAAAAAGTTTAAAAACAAGACACTTAGAGTCAAGGCTTGGGTCAAGTGCAAAAGCACTCCTTCAAAGCTCAAGGCTCTAAGCATCAATGATTAGAGAGTAAGAAAAGAAACAAATGAGCTTAAAGAAGTCCTCTAATTAAATGCTTGTGATGCTTATGTATCAAGTGGTAATACTTGAAAACAAAGCATTTAGAGTCGTAGCTTTGTTTTCAACTCATGGGGCAAAGCACCCAAAAGGAGAAGCTAAGAAGAGAATGAAAAGCTTATTTCAAGGAAGAAATATAAAGAAAAGATTTAATAAAATGAGCTAGATAGAAACATCAATCATTTGAATTTCTTTTGTGATTGTTGCAAGCATAGAAAACTAGCTAACCATGAACATCAACTTGCTATTCTTCTCACCTTGGTTTGTCAAAATTTACTGCATGATTCTTTTCTAACCCCACAACTCTTTATTCTCTATATTTTCTAATCTTTTTTTGCAGGCCACAGCATATGGTGGACGAGCACAGCCACGCTCCCTCGAACACTAACCAGGCCGAACTTCTGGCGATCAATGAGGCCCTTAGGTCCGAGAATCAAAGAATGGCCGAACTCTTACGCCAGAAGCAGCACGACCATAGCAAGGGAGAAGAACACAAAAACGTGATGACAAGTCATTTTGTGCATGTTTTTCTATGCTTTTTCACCTTTAATTTTCATTAATCATGCTTAATTATTGAGTGTTTTGTTGCTTAAATAGTATATTGCTTTGATCTTTTGATCTGATAAATTTTGTAGGAAATAAGTGGAAAAAGAAGCAAAAAAGCACAAAATAAGCTCAAAAGAAGAAAAGAAGAAATTTTGGACACACTTTGAAGTTTGAGCACGCTTTGGAGCCTTAGGCCACGCTTTTAAAAGTGTGGCCCATGATTAAAACAAGATGAGCGCTCCTTGGGCGCAAGCGCTACATTCCTTTTCAAAGAACGCCTGCGATAGTGGAGCAAGAAAAATTTGCAAGTGACGCATACGCGTCGAAGTTGAAATTCTGGAAGACCACGTGTACACATGGATGACGCGTATGCGTGGGTGTGGCATTTGTGAAGATCTACCCAAACGCGTGGGCTGAGCGGCAGCGTGGAAGTGGCACTTTTGAAGGACACGCAAATGCGTGGATGACGCGTACGTGTGGGACAACATTCTCAAATTGAGCGCTACATTCTCAAGGAGAGCGCTACCAAAGGATGCGTGGGCGTACAGCACGCATACACGTGATAAGTGTGAACAAGCAAGGACGCGCACGCATAGGAGACGCGTACGCGTGACATGGGCTACAGAGAGAAACGACGCGCACGCGTAGGTGACGCGTGCGCGTCGATAGTGCAAAAATGAAGAACGACGCGCACACGTGGGAGACGCGTACGCGTCGATGCCTGAGCGCTCCGTTCTCCAAATGAATGCTATGCTCTCTTGGAAGCCTCATTTCTGCTCAATTAATTTCATTCTGAGCCAATTTGAACTACAAGCAAGCAAGCCCACTCTGATCACTCAATGTAGACCACAAGGATGATCTAGAATAGGAATTTCATTTAATTGTAATTTATTTTTAATTTCATTTCAATTTGTGATTTAGGGAAGCCTATATAAAGGCTTTAGTTTCTAAGAATTAAGGCTGGAGTAGTAGTAGCTGCAGTAGGAGTAGGAGTAGAATATAGGCTCAGGCTGGAGGATTAGAGAATCCAGAGCTCTCTTGGAGGATTAGAGACTCCAGAGAGTATAGGATTCTGATACACTTTTACTTCCTGCAATTTTACATTTCCATTTGTATTGAGTTTAATTTCTCTTCTGCAATTTTAATTTCCTACACTTCTACCTTTCTGCCAATTTTACATTTCTGTTCATATTGAGTTTGATTTGCTTTCATGCAATTTAAATTCCTGCAAGTGTTCTAGAGCGATGATCAATTAAACCCCAACTCATTAGGGGAAGAGCTCTATTGTGATTCATATGAATTGAATTAAATTCTTTTTCCTCTCAATTCATTTGTGTAGCTATAGGATATCCTCTATTTTGATTGAGATTCATTCACTCCGGAAGGGGGTTTGAATCTGTTGAATGCTTGTGTGAGCCTCAGAAGGGGAATCATGAGCATTAGAACTGAGGCTCTATCCTTCGCAACTCTCTTGATCAACACCATTCAGGAGGAATTGTGATCTTAAGAGATTGTGTGGCTTATGGGTGAGAGACATGCACTTAACCTCTTCTCATGACAATTAGATCAAGGAATTGGCAAGATTGATTGTGATTAGAGAGATTGGATTGCCAAGGAATTGGGATCCAATCAATTTCAACCTGCCATAGATCTATTCATATGATTGAGAAGGAAGTTGAGACCCATTTGATTCATTGTGGATTATGATATCTCCAATCCCTGATGAGTCTTTCTTTCTGTTACTTGTCCTTGAGTTCATTTCAATTGCTTGATTTACTGCTCTCTTTAATTTTCCTGCACCCAAAGCCCTTTATATTTGATGCAATTTACTTTTCTTGCCATTTACTTTCAGCACTTTAAATTCCTTGCAATCCATATTCTGCTGATTCAATTTCACTCAATTCACCACTGTTAGCTTGACTAAACTAATCACCACACTAAAGTTGCTTGATCCATCAATCCTCGTGGGATCGAATTCACTCTTGTGAGTTTTACTACTTGATGCGACCTGGTATACTTGCCGGTGAGTTTGTGTGGAATCGATTTTTCCTCATCAGAACGCTGAAGACAAAGACAACAACGATGAGCACACATTGGAGACAAAACACACTATACCCAATCCCCCGAAAATAACCACCAAAAGAACCAACCCCTTCACAAAGGAAGTCATGAGCTTCGAAATCCCTAAAAACTTCACCCTACCAACGACTTTAAAACCCTACTAAGGCATAGGAGACCCGAATGTCCACGTCACTAAATTCCACACTATGATGTTCATGAACAAAGAATCCGACCCAATTTTGTGCTGCACTTTCCCAACCTTTCTAGATGGAGCCGCCCTAATTTGGTTTTCCAACCTCCCTGAAGGTTCCATCTCCAATTTTGTTAAGCTGGCCGAACAGTTAGTCAATCATTTTGCCGCATCCAAAATATACGTCCACAATTCCGGCTTCCTGAGCACTATCAAACAAGGGCCAAACAAAAGCCTGAAAGACTACATGACCAGGTTCACGGAAGCAACCAATGAAATACCCAACCTAAACCCTGAAGTCCACCTTCACGCCCTAAAGAGCAGTCTTTGCCCAGGAAAATTTCAAGAGACCATAGTCATAGCAAAACCGAAGACTCTGGCTGAATTCCGAGAAAAAGCAACAACCCATATCGAAATTGAAGAATTATGAGCATTGCGAAGAGCGGAAAAGCCTACCTCGAACAGAGAAGATAAAAGACGAAACAAGCATTTAAGTAGTAGAACAGACCAGAGGTCATTCAGACTGACACCTAAGTTCGACAGCTACACTCCCCTTAATACAAAAAGGGTAGACATTATAAAAGACATCCTGCATTCAAAACTCATCAAACCTCCAAACAGGACCGGTACATATCAAGACCAACGATATGTAGACAAATACAAATACTGTACCTCCCATCAGAAATAGGGACACACCACAGATGACTGTGTAATAGCAAAGGATGTCCTCGAAAAGCTAGCCCGCCAAGGACTACTGGATAAATACATCGACAGCCACGGACGAAAGCGGAACACAGAAGACCTTGGCCAGCAACCTAAAACAACTGACAATCCCTGAGATAAAGGGAAAAAGGTAGACAATGATGTTAACCCACCTCGCAGAGTAATAAATTGCATTTCCGGTGGTTTTACAGGTGGAAGATGCACAAACTCGGCAAGAAAAAGGTCGTATCGAGCTATGATGACCATGACAGGGTCAACCTCGTCCCAACCCGTCAAGAAGGACAAACCAGAAATCTTGTTCCTCCCTAAGGACTATAAGGCAACCGACCGCAACCTGGACGACCCCGTAGTCATCACAGCACAGGTCGGAGAGCCATTAGTAAAGAAGATCCTGATGGATCTGGGGAGCAGTGCAGATGTGCTATTCTACTCAACATTCCAAAAGATGAAGCTAAGTGACAAAGCTCTCCAGCCATCACTCGGGGAACTGGTAGGTTTCTCAGGTGAGCGAGTTTTTATCCAAGGCTACATTTGATTACAGACCACATTTGGAGATTATCCTAACAGCAAAACCATAGATATACAATACCTTGTTGTTGATTGCAAAAGTCCTTACAATATAATCTTAGGCAGACCCTCCTTAAATGCATTCAACGCTATTGTCTCTACTATGCACTTGTGTGTTAAGTTTTTTTCACAGGATAACAAAGTAGTTACAATTCATGGGGACCAAAAGGAAGCCAGGCAGTTCTATAACGCCAGCCTAAAAACCAAATATCCAAGACAACCCGAGCAGCAGTATATCCAGGCAGTATACAATTCGAGTCACTTACCCCCTGGCCAACTTGGACCCTCGGACCAACTATCAAGAAAGACCGATGCCAACAGACGACCTTACAAAGGTTCAGCTAACGGCCAAGGAAGGAAAGCATACATACCTCAGCAACGCACTAAACAATAGAGAACGCAAGGAACTAGCCAAGTTATTAAGGCAAAACGCCGACCTATTCGCATGGACCCCAGCAGATATGCCAGGGATAGACCCCAACGTCATCTGTCACAAGATAGCCATCAACCCATCAATCCGACCTATAGCTCAAAAGAAAATACACCTCGATGCAGAGAAAAGAGCAGCTTCTCTGGAGGAAACCCAAAAACTACTCGTCGGTTTCATCAAAGAGCTCAGGCATTCCACTTAGTTAGCCAACGTGGTGATGGTAAAGAAGAACAATGGTAAGTGAAGGATATGTGTGGACTACACAGACCTTAACAAGGCTTGTCCGAAGGACGCATATCCCCTCTCATGCATCGATAAACTAGTTGACAGTTCTTCTGGTTTTCAATGTTTAAGTTTCATGGATGCCTATTCTGGCTATAACCAAATACTGATGCATTCTACTAACCAAGATAAAACTGCTTTTATCACTGACAATGGTAATTATTGCTATAAGGTTATGCCGTTTGGACTCAAAAATGCAGGTGCTACTTACCAAAGACTCATGGACAAAATTTTTGCAAACCAAGTTGGAAGGAAAATAGAGGTTTATGTCGACGACATGGTGGCCAAATCAACACATACAGCAAATCACATTAACGACCTGAAGGAAATATTTCAACAACTTCGAACATACAACATGAAGCTCAATCCAGAAAAGTGCGCTTTTGGAGTGCAGAGTGGGAAATTCCTCGATTTCATGCTAACTTGTCGAGGTATTGAAGCCAACCCCAAAAAATACCAGGCAATTCTAAACATGAGAAGCCCAAAGACGGTCAAAGAAGTTTAACAATTAACTGGCCGACTTGCAGCATTGGTCAGGTTTTTACCCCGCATAGCTCACCGATCACATCATTTTTTCAAGACTCTAAGAAAACAACAAAAGTTTGAATGGACCAAAGAGTGCGAAGAAGCCTTCGCCGAGCTCAAAACCATACTATCAGAGCCACCAATCCTTCAAACCCCAGAGGTTGGTAAACCACTTTATCTCTATTTATTTGTTACTAATCATGCTATCAGTTTTGTCTTAGTAACAGAAACAGGAAAGCAATAACACCCGGTATAATTCGTCAGCAAATCCCTTCAAAATGCGGAGGTCCGATACCCGAAGCTAGAAAAGCTGGCTCTGGCCCTTGTAACAACGGCCAGACACTTGTGGCATTACTTCCAAAGCCATACCATTGTGGTCAGAACCGAGCAACCCCTAAGGCAAATTCTAACTAAACCCGAACTGGCAGGAAGATTAATCAAATGGTCGATCGAGCTGTCAGAATATGACATCCAATACCAGTCCCGAGGTGCCATCAAATCTCAAGCACTAGCCGACTTCATCGCAGAACTCACCTTAGAAGAACAAGGTCCTACAGATAAAAAATGGACACTATACATCGACGGAGCTTCAAACAGTAAGGGCTCCGGAGTAGGAATACTACTTGAGGACAAATAAGGAACAACATTAGAGCAATCCCTACAATTTACTTTCCATGCAAGCAATAACCAAGCAGAATACGAAGCGCTAATAGCAGGACTACGATTGGCCCACACAATGGGCATCACACACCTAAGCGTCAAATGCGACTCCCTAATTGTGGTACAACAGGTAACAGGTAATTTTCAGGTAAAGGACCCATTACTAGAAAAATACAACACCATTGTCAATAATCTTGAAACCGATTTTCAAAAATTCGATATATCCCACATACCTCGGGAACAAAATGATAGAGCAGATATCCTTTCAAAATTAACAACAACAAGAAGTCAAACTAAGACACCTATATTATCCCAACTAACGCTTGATGAACCAAGTGTTATGCTAACAACAATTTCAAGTATCTTGCAGGAAGATAACTAGCGAACACCTTTCATAAGTTACTTGCAAACAGGAGACATACCCAACAACATTCAAAATAAAAGAAAATAAAGAGCAGTTTTTACACAATACTCGGCTCCGAACTATACAAAAGAGGTTTTACAAGACCTCTCCTAAAATTCCTGAACACGGCAGAGGCCAAATTGGCAATGGACAAAGTTCATGAAGGCATTTGTGGAACACACAGGAGGACAAAGCTTAGCTTCTAAAATCCTCCGAGCAGGTTATTATTGGCCAATATTGCAACAAGACTGTATGCATAAAGTTAAACATTGTGATCATTGCCAATGTCACACACCAATCATCTACAACCCAGCCAAATAGTTACACTTGTCCGAGGTGAGCTGGCCATTCAACAAGTGGAGGCTAGACATCCTCGGACCTTTTCCACTCACTCCAGGCCAGGTTAAATTTTAAATTGTTGCCATTGACTATTTTACAAAAATGGATAGAAGCAATACCATCGGCAAAAATAACTTCTGAAAAAATGATTTCTTTCGTATGGAAAAACATACTCTGCCAATTTGGTATTCCTCAATCCATTATCACTGATAACGATAGACAATTTATAGATAAAAATTCACAAACTTCTTACAAAATTTCAAAATAGTCCAACAGTTCTTGTCTGTCGAACATCCACAAACTAACGGTTTAGCCGAAGCTACCAATAAGATCATTTTACAGGGCCTTAGAAAGAAACTCGAAGACTCAAAAGGAGAATGGGACGAGCTTATCCCTGAAGTACTATGGAGCTATAACACAATAGAACAATCATCAACAAAGGAAACCCCTTTTAGGTTGGTATACAGATGTGATGCCATGCTACCCATTGAGATCTTTCTACATAATCCTAGAACTACAAACGTCAGCGAAAGCGACAACATCAAAAACAGAAGAACCGAACTTGACCTCGTCGAAGAAAGCCGAAATAAGTCAACACTACAACAACTAGCTGCTATACAAGCTATAGCTCGGAAATACAACAAAAAACTCAAACCGAGGACATTCTTAGAAGGAGACCTCGTTCTCAGAAGAATAGAAGACGTACGAAAACCACAAGGACATGGAAAGCTAAGCGCCAATTGGGAAGGCCTATTCCAGATCCAAAAAGTCATCGGCAAAGGAGCCTACAAACTACAAAAGCTTGATCGAACTATCCTACCAAACAACTGGAACATATCTTCTTTAAGAATGTATTTCACTTAGACTATAAGTCGGGCACGGTGATGCACTCTTTTTCCTACTACTAGATTTTATCCCGAAGAAGGGTTTTGCTGGAGAGGTTTTAATGAGGCACACCACCCCGCACTCTTTCATTCATCATCTTACAATACAAACATTACCTATTATCTATATTACATTCTCTATCATACTCGGCCGAGCACTACTAACCCAAAAATCAGAAGTATTCAAACAAATCTTTCCCAAAAATCAAACATGTAACGCAAACATGCAATGAAATCTTAACATTATCAAATTTGTTTGGCTAAGTATAAGCCAGTAGTTCAAAATAAACACCTCAAATAAAGCTAACGGCTATAAGTCTAAAAGTTCCAAAATGCATACGCAAAAACAACAATCTACCATAAGCTAAATATTTGGGTTTTCACCCTCCCCTTCAACACCATCATCATCATCAACTAACTCATCGCCAACAACAACCTTACATGGATCCATCGTAGACAAATCAGCAGCAGGCGCCAGAAGTTTTGCTTGTTCAACCGCTCTCTCAAAACCAGCAGCAAACATTTCAAGCCCATGATCCTCCTTCTCAGTCTCAAGCTACTTATTCTCAGCGCCGAGAACTATCAACCTAGCCTCCAAAGCAGTCTTCTCCTCGCCAAGCTTTTTACCAGCATCCTCGGCGACTATCAGATTCCCTTGCAAAGAATCCACCAAATCCAGAGTAGTACGAAGCTTATTCCCCTTCTCCAAATTATCCTGCATTGGCTGATCAACCGTAGCTTTATCGAACGAATCCCTCGCATGCTTCAACTCCTGTGTTCAGCCGATAGACATCAGCTGAGCTCCTATCACCTGAAATAACTAGTAAAACAAATTAAACCAACACAAACTAACGCTACTAAAGAGAGCTTAGTAAAAATATTATACCTGAAGATACTGAAAAACCCCAATATCACCAACCTCCTAAATGAGCTTGACATCAGCCGGACTTTGACAATACTCATCAGCCACCATACTCAACGGGAAATGTTCACTCCAAAGGGAAGTCAAGTCCTCATCCCCTCTGTAGCCATGAAGCACTCTCTGGTTTTCAGTAAAATGCTTCACCACCTCCAAATCAACATTCTTCCCACCGAGCTTATCCTCAGCCAAGTTCACAGGCCTCTCCTTTTTGCCCTTACCCCTTTTTCGTTTTAAACTAATTTTCTTAACAGGAGATGGTTGGCAACCTCAGCACCCTTCTCCACCATAATATGACTACTAGAACCCTGCTTTTTGACGTTTTTGTCCGAAAATAAGCTCGCAGGCTACTCAAATTCACCTTGGGAGCTTTCTCAACTGCAAACAAATAAGCAGCAAAGGAATTACAAACCATAACCAATCATATACAAACAAACTACACACAACCATTACCTATGTATCCAGCCAATGCATCTTTATCCGTTTCCAACTCAAGCAGTTCAACAACCGACAACAAGCTCGAAGAAGAGATATAGTTAACTAAAAATTTCACAATCATCTCATTCCTATACTCCATCCCATCCATACCCAATATCTGTCTAGGCCTCGGAACCCAGAATAAAGGAAACCTCTCCAACAGACATTCATCAACAAACCAAGAAAATTCACCCTCAACAATACCAATCTTCAAAAACATAGACTTAAAACTCTTATAAGAAGACCTATACAAACTGAAAATCGCACGATCAGGGGCACTGGCCAGGTTCAACCAACAACCACGTCTAACCCCCTTACACTGAAACAACGCAAAAAAGACCTCCAATGAAGGCTCAATCTCTAAAAACCCCATCAGAATCTAAAAAGCCCTAACAAATGCCAAAGAATTAGGGTGTAGCTGAGATGGTGCACACTTAAGTTGTCAACACGCCACACTTAAACTCAGAAAAAGGAAATTTCACACCTAGGTCAACAAAAATACAACTATACATAAAGAAGAACTCAAAACCCTCCCCGCGATGAAAGACACGATCAGTAGCACTACATGGTACAAACCTAAGTTTGATATCACTACCCTCTTTAACCCATGAAGACACTAACCCTAACTGCGATACACTCTGCTCATCATCAAACACAGAAGCATACCCTTTGACTGACTCTGCCACCCATGCAAACGGATTCGTAGGATCCCAAACCCACACATCTTCAACAATTTTTACCTCTTTTTTACCACTAGCAACCGTCCCTATCTCAACCTTTTCCCTTTCTCCATTTCAAAAACAAACATGCAAAACATAAAAACGAAAAGAAAACAAGAGAAGAGCAACTAACCTTTTTTGCTCATCTTCCACCAAAAACAAGAAGTAAAAACTCAAACTGGATACTCAAAGAGTCCCGAAAAACCACCCACTAGCCCACTACCCTACATCTCCAGCAAACGTTACGTCTTCAGCAGCAAATCCCAGTCGTCGATGAAAAATGCAAAAAACCCGAAATGCAGTTGTCTTTTCCAAAATTTTCTCTCTCCTACAAATACTCTTCACAGGTTACCGCTAAAATTCAAAAGATTGACCTATTTTTCAAATCCGATAACAAACAAATTAAGCTTGGGGGCTCCAACCACATCAAGCCATAGCTCAGCCCCCTCGATGCACCTAAAAAACCACGTTCCAAAATCACCAGAAGCAGACAGAAAATCTACCATAGATCCTGGTCCCGAACTATAGCTCATATAAGCTTAACTTGTTTATAGCTCGACTTCCAAAACAGGTCAATCTTGGGGGGCTATGATCCATTACCCCAAGAACGGTCTATACCAGAAACTTCGAAACCAAGATCAACACATAACCTCCCCGCAAATCTCTCCACGTAAAAACTAAAGCCCCGAATCTCGGGCTACCAACAAGGACCACGTCAAAACCGATAACAAATGATACAAATAACTACCTTCAATATCTCCATTAGATATAGGTGACTTAACAGGTAGGAGATACACTCAGTCTTACTCTGAATTACCTTAGATTCTTACTTACTTGAGCATTGGAGTCCCTTTGCAGGTGCCCAATGCCGCCTTCCCATCAAGTAGACGACGTTCTAAAAAAAATTAATATTTTATTCTTAAAATATTTTAAATGCTCTACAAAAATACACCTCCTCTTCAGATGAGCAAAGCATACTATGTTATTTAAAAATGTTTTGTAAACACAAAATAAATTGCTAAATCAATCATTATATAAATATTTATATTTGTTAGGTTGTTTTATACCTTTTTAAACAAAGTAATCACATCCTGTTAAAATAATTAAATATCTGATCATCAAAACCAACATAATTAAAAAATAACATGTGATCAACAAAATGACAAATACATATACTGTCGCTTTATTTTTTTGGAATTTGATTTTCTTTTTCTAGTAGTAGTAATTATAATTTGGGATCGATCCATCAAGCCTGCTAAAAAAGACAAGTTGGACTAAGATTTTAAATCATTAGGTTAATTTTTTTTTTTTATGCTCCATATTATGGGACTTAGCTTGTTTCTCAATAGAAATATGACTATTTTAGTTTTAT
Organism: Arachis ipaensis; assembly: GCF_000816755.2. Taxonomy (NCBI): domain Eukaryota; kingdom Viridiplantae; phylum Streptophyta; class Magnoliopsida; order Fabales; family Fabaceae; genus Arachis; species Arachis ipaensis. The sequence continues at coordinate 28,081,380 of NC_029792.2, forward strand.
AGCACAAAACTCTATTTCTATCTTTTTTTTTTTTCAAAAATAGTAGGTTATATTTCATTAATTATTGAAAAATGAAATATAAAGATGTCCAAAAGCAGAACAGCATAATAAAAGGTAGGAATTTTCCAAAAACACTACACTGAAGGTATTCATCCAACGGTGCGTGGTCGAAAAACGAAGAAAAATCTTAAAGAAGAAAGAATGATAACTCAAATTGAATGAAACTAAGTTTGCCTCATGGAGAAGACGACTTAAACTGGGAGTTCTTTGGATTTCACGGAGCAACTTGACAGTGCTTGCGAGAATGGCAGATGGCATTGAAGTAGAACCTTCAAAAATCAACTGGTTGCGAGCTTTCCAGCAGTTCCAACAAATGATGGCAAGCAATTGAGGATTACGGTCAGCATTCTTTAACGGGTTAAGCATCTCTGTTGATGCAGTCCGTCATGTCCAAAAGTCGTTAGAACTCTGAGGGGGAAGACAGTCACGAAGATAACTCTGAGACCATACATCTTTAATTCTAGAACAATCGATCAAACAATGAATGACTGTTTCTGTTACTTCATTACAGCAGGGGCATATTGGTGATATAGATGGGATGCGGTGATGAATCTGAGTAAGCACCAGAAGCCGGCCGTGGAGAGCTTTCCAGATAAATATCTTAATTTTGTGAGGCAAGTTCAACTTCCATAGATCAATCCACGGCTTTTTCTACTGCATATAATTAGGGCAAAGCTCCAGAGGCGGATGGTAAAATAAATAGCCAATTCTGTAACCTGAAGTTGTATCATATTGCTTGGATTTGTTCAAATCCCATTGCAATTTGTCCCTATTCTGCTGAATTTTAACTGACAAAATCCTATTTGCAACGTCTTAAAAAAATAATTCTTGAATGAGATTCTGATTCCAATTCCTATCTTCAGTAATCAGATATTTAACTCTTAGAATCAACTCTATTTCTATCTTGTGTTATAAACATTGGTGATATTTTATAAAAGTGTTCATGGTACGAATAATCCGATTATTCGACCAAAATCAAACCAATCCGATTATATTGGTTTATGTACTCAATAGGTAATTTAGGATAATTAGGGCAAATCTTATTAAATTCGACCTTAATTGGTTCGGCTATTAGTGCTAAGGTCTTGAAATCTGAACCAACTCAATAACTTGATTAGATTTATATTAATTTTAAAAAATAAAATATAATGATATAAATATAACTTTATCTCC
>NC_029792.2:28083168-28083420 GCF_000816755.2 Arachis ipaensis
ATTATTTACATAATTTTTTATATTTTTTATATTTTTTTAAATTATTTTATTTTCAGTCAAACACCCGACACCCGATTACCTGAATCGAATTAGTTTGAATTAAACCCACACAAAATTTTAAATTGGAACCAACTCGAACCTATTAAAATGGTTCAGTTTTTATTAGCTTCTAAACGTGAACTATTTTGATTTGTGAACACTTCTACTATTTTAAGATGATTTATTATTTGAAAATTAAATAAAAAATACTAC
>NC_029792.2:28083496-28083789 GCF_000816755.2 Arachis ipaensis
GTTAGATTTTTATTTATATTAAAAAAAAAAGAGAACATGGGGTAGGTATTCTCCCATCTACTAATTTACCAACAAACTTATAATTATATCAATCTGGAATGAAAATATTACACTTAGCTCATGCATTCTAATAAGGCAAATGACAAATAAATAACAATTGGCAACACTTTCAAATGTCTGGTACAACCAAAATTTGAATGTGAAAAAAAATAATACACATATATACAAATAACAATATATTTTATTTAGAAATAAAAAAATTAAATATTTTTTTTTATATTTTGTTGCTTCCA
>NC_029792.2:28083948-28088779 GCF_000816755.2 Arachis ipaensis
CATTTGAATGAAGAGATTCTCACACACTTAGTTGTTCTATACTGAAAAAACTTATACGGTGTGTGCCTTTTTTTATATGTGTTGTATTATCTTAAACACATAAGCAAAAGAAGACGAGTAACAAATGGCGTGGAGCCAGTGAGAGTGACAACTTCGTATCTCTACAAGTGTAAAGTTGTGTCTGATTTCATTCATAGGTGCTCGACCAAAATCCTCTAACTCCAACTGTCCAACATTTTTATATGATCATAACGGATGCACCTAAGTGTAAAATAAGATAAATATCATACGCTTCTAGCCATTCTAACCATTGGGTAAGGCATTAGAGACAGCACCAACATATGGGTGCTTTTGTGTCTTCCATCTCCATGGTTTCATTTCTAATGATTGATATAGGGTGATGTATATATTGAATTCTCAAAAATTAAAAATTTACATATGTATATTAGATTCTCAAAAGTTAAAAATTTAAATTTAGACCTTTTTTTAAATGAAAAATAGTTAAAAATTTTAATTTATAGAGAGACTCTTGTCTTCTATATTTGTTCTAAGTTCTAAGTTCTAACTTGTAAGCGATATTAATATACAAGTGAATGAACATTGTTAAGCACGCCATGTTAGGAAAAAAATATATGGTTAAATATATAGCATAATTAAATGATAAATAGATGAGTATTTAAATGCATAGATATCAAGAAAAAATACATGATATAATACATAATATAATCATGTGATAGGAGATGAGATACAAAGTAAAAATAACGTGAATTCATTTTCGAAAAATGCAAATGATGTAAATTATACCTAATACTCTATCTATTCTATTATATAAAAATCGGATTTCTGCGCTTAATGATGGAGCTGACGTGACATGTTTCTGAGAGTGTTTTCGATTTATTTCTTTTAACTCATTAAATACAAGTTATTACGATAAACTAACTATATCAACTAATTGATTTAATTAGATATTTAAATATCATATAATTTATTATAATTTATATCAATTTAATTTGGTAATATTTTCTAATTTATTTATTTTAATATTTTGTTAGTATTTTTTAATTTAATTTTTTTAATTTATTAAACCAAATTTATTGTGTGTACTAATTAATTAATTAATCTGATTAATTTATTAGTCATTAAATAATAAATTTATGAATAAAATAGAAAACTGATATATTTTCAACTAATAATTAAATCAAATTAAATCAAATAATATATATTAAACTAAATTCAAATCACGTGAATCTATTCTATCTATCTATTCTATTATATAAAAATCGAATTTCTGCACTTAATGATGGAGATGACGTGGCATGCTTCTGAGAGTGTTTCCCGATTTATTTCTTTTAACTCATTAAATACAAGTTATTATGATAAATTAACTATATCAATTAATTGATTTGATTAGATATTTAAATATCATTTAATTTATTATAATTTATATTAATTTAATTTGGTAGTATTTTTTAATTTATTTATTTTAATATTTTGTTAATATTTTTTAATTTATTAAATCAAATTTATTGTGTGTACTAATTAATTAATTTGATTAATTTATTAGTCATTAAATAATAAATTTATGACTAAAATAGACAACTGAGGTATTTTTAACTAACAATCAAATCAAATCAAATCAAATCAAATAATATATATTAAGCTAAATTCAAATTATGTGAATTAAAGACTAAATTAAAATAAGATAATTTCTTACTTATTCAAGTTGAGTGCAATAAATATATAATTTATTAGTCATTAAAATAATAAATCTATGTATAAAATAAGCAATTAAAATATTTTCAACTAATAATTGAATCAAATCAAATCATATCATATATATTGAGATAAATTCAAATCATGTGAATTAAGGACTAAATTAAAATGAGATAATTTCTTACTTATTTAAGAAGATCGTTGAGTGCAATAAATACAAATTAATTTTGTTAGATAATCATAGTTGTCTTGTCTACTATATATAGATGGCCACACAAAATTATAAGAATCGTGATTTTTATCGCTCTTATTATTTCAAGTCTTCTTTTCTTCTTTTTTTTTTCTTTATGTATAATTTCTTTTATGTACAAATGTACCCAAAATGATAAAGTACGGATGAGTGCTTTATTGATTGTTTGTTTGATGAATAAATCTCAATTTAGGCATTCTACTACTGTGGATGTGAATGGAAGTTGTGTAAGACCCGGCGCGTCGATGCGCTGCATCGAATGCCCAGCCATTTTCCCGAGAGTTGTGCCAAAGTTGTGCCAGTTTTGTGCCTGGGGCGCAAGAGTACCCACGCGTACGCGTGGCTGACGCGTGCGCACCGTTTGGCTAATTTTCAACCCACGCGTTCACGCATATGACGCTTGTGCGTCGATGAGTTTTAAGGCCATCCACGCGTGCGCATGGAGTGCGCGTACGCGTGGCCCTGTTTTTATCCCAAAGTTGATTTTTGAGTTTTAAAAGCCAAATTTCATACTTCTAAGCCTCCGATCTCACCACTTATGTCTTAAATCATTATGATATGGCTAGCATGAGAAAAAGGGCTAGTGAATGTGGTAACTTGCGAGTGAAGCAAGGGAAAAATGAATGATCATTGAGGATCAAAGATGATTATGTGAGATGCGGAGAATGGCGGTGGAAGTGCTTGTTCTTTGCACCTAGAGGTCTGTCTTTCAAGAGGGGAGGTTCTTTTAGGAGGCCCAACAACAACTACTCCCAAGGGAAAAGGTTTGGGAAGCAGCCTCAGAATGATCAAGCTTGTACTAGGTGTGGGAGTCACCGTCCGGGAGTACCATGCAAGGCCGGATGGGGTTTGTGCTACAATTGTGGAAAGGCGGGGCATAAAGCCGCAAGTTGTCCAGAGAAGCAAAAGTGCTCGTTACGTTATCATTCGGAGTGTTGCGTTTTCGAGTTACGGTTTTTGTTTACCCCTTTTTCTTCAAAGGCTCCTACTTATAATCAATCATTCATAATACTATACGTACTAAATTTTTGTTTTAGAGGTCGTAATACCTTGCCATCTCTGAATTATGACTTAAGCATAAGACTCTGTATGGTAGGGTGTTACAAGTTGACCTGTAGCAATTCAAAATGACCAGTGTATTTTTTTATAGTATTAGATAGAAGAATATTTGTTAAAATGAATATATCAATTGTAATGATTTTTTTTTTCAATTGTTATATTTTTATTTCAGTCGTGTAAATTCTTTGAAGGCACAAGATAACAAAATAGGTTGACTTTAATATCATCATTAGACGCTAAATTTAATAGTCCAAATAAGCACCACTAATTATGTTAAAAAGGTAATTTTATAATAATAATAATAATGTGATTTACATATTAATTTTTTTAAATAAATTCATTTCAAAATTAAATATAGAAGTTAGACTCAATTATGCTAAAATTTTAAAGGTAATAATATAGAATTTGACAACAAACTTAACATTCATTAAGGAAATAAATTTATTTATGGCTATTTCCTAATTATAAATAATAACAAGACTTATGAAAAAATATTAATGTCATCATTTTTATTAATTAAATCACAATATTAGGTAGTCGATAGTTTTATAGGCGGAAATTATTAAGTAATTACGTAAAAATTAGCAACGAACAAGTAATAAGGATTCAGAAAAATTCGAAGTTACAAGGAGCTGGGGTTTTCTCTAAGATCGATTTGCGATCCGGTTATCACCAGATAAGGGTGAGGGGTGAGGATATCCCCAAGACCGCTTTCAGGACTCGTTATGGTCATTACGAGTATACTGTAATGTCTTTTGGGTTGACGAACGCTCCTGCAGTGTTTATGGATTACATGAATAGAGTATTCCGTCCATTTCTGGATAAATTCGTTGTTGTCTTCATTGACGATATACTGATTTATTCCAAGACTGAAGAAGAGCATGCAGAACACTTGCGGACCGTGTTGCAGATTCTAAAGGAGAAGAAACTCTATGCAAAATTGTCTAAGTGTGAGTTTTGGAAGGATGAGGTGAAGTTTTTGGGTCACGTGGTGAGTAAGAAGGGAATAGCCGTAGATTCAACTAAGGTAGAAGCTGTGATGGATTGGAAGCAACCAACCACAGTAACCGAGATAAGGAGTTTTCTGGGTTTAGCTGGCTATTACCGAAGGTTCATCAAAGGCTTTTCACAATTAGCTTTGCCGTTGACAAAGTTAACTCGCAAAGACACTCCGTTTGTTTGGAATCAAGAGTGCGAGGAGAACTTTCAGGCATTGAAGAAAAAGTTGACCACTGCACCTGTGTTAGTGTTACCTGAGCCGAACGAACGATTTGAAGTGTACTGCGATGCCTCACTAAAGGGTTTAGGATGCGTGCTGATGCAGCATCATAATGTGGTGGCGTATGCCTCACGACAGTTAAGACCTCACGAAGTTAGTTACCCTACGCACGATTTGGAACTCGCTGCGGTTGTGTTTGCCTTGAAGGTGTGGAGACATTATCTCTATGGGGTTAAGTTCCAAGTCTTCTCTGATCACAAGAGCTTGAAATATCTCTTTGATCAGAAAGAGCTTAATATGAGGCAAACGAGGTGGATGGAATTATTGAAGGACTATGACTTTGAGTTGAATTACCATCCGGGAAAGGCGAATGTAGTAGCGGATACGTTAAGTCGGAAGTCGTTATATGCGGCTTGGATGATGCTTCAAGAGGAGAAGTTGCTCAAGGGATTCGAGAGTCTAAAAATTGGTGCTCGAGAAGTATCTAGAACCTTGTGTTTGAGCCGATTAGAAATATCGAGTGACTTTAAGTCCGAACTCCTAAAGGCTCATGAAAATGATGAAGCATTATGGAAGGTGTTACCGGCTAT
>NC_029792.2:28089014-28089588 GCF_000816755.2 Arachis ipaensis
AGTATTGCTATGGACTTTGTGTCGGGATTGCCAAGGACTAGGACTGGTTTTGATGCTATCTGGGTGATTGTGGACCGACTGACGAAGTCAGCTCACTTTTTGCCCATTCGGATGACTTACACCCTTGAGGAGCTAGCACGGTTATACATAAAGGAGATTGTGAGACTTCATGGTGTACCTGCTACTATAATCTCTGATAGAGATCCTCGTTTCACTTCGAGGTTCTGGGGTGCATTTCAGAAAGCTTTTAGAACCCGATTAAGCTTGAGTACATCTTACCATCCTCAAACAGATGGTCAATCCGAGAGGACGATCCAAACACTAGAGGATATGTTGAGAGCTTGTGTTTTGGACCAACCGGCGAGTTGGGATCGGTATATGCCGTTAGTGGAGTTTGCATACAATAATAGTTACCATGCGAGCATTAGAATGGCTCCGTATGAGGTATTGTATGGGAGGAAATGTCAATCTCCGCTATGTTGGTATGAAGCTGGAGAGAAAGGCTTGTTGGGGCCGGAAATGATAGCTGAAACCACTGAACAAGTCAAGAAAATCCGAGACAGGATGCTTACGG
>NC_029792.2:28090186-28105863 GCF_000816755.2 Arachis ipaensis
TTAATTTGGTAATATTTTTTAATTTATTTCTTTTAATATTTTGTTAGTATTTTTTAATTTATTTTTTAAATTTATTAAACCAAATTAATTATATTAATTATCTATATTAATTAACTAATTAGATTAATTAATTAATCATTAAAATAATAAATCTATGAATAAAATAGGTTCTCAAGATATTTTTTATTAATAATTAAATCAAATCAAATTATATTTATTGAGTTAAATTTAAATTATGTGAATTAAGAACTAAACTAAAATAAGATTATTTTTTACTCATTCAAATTGAACGCAATAAATAAAATTAATTTTGTTAGATAATCATGGTCTTTTGGTCTTCTATATATAAATAGTTCTCTATAACTATTAACATCACCGATAACAAAATTATAAGTCTCTATAAAATAAAAAATATATAAAATAAATAACATATATATAATTTTAAAGTTATTAATCATAGACTATGGACAAATTTTTAAAAAAAAAAAACTTATGGATCAACATGTAATTTTTTTATATTTTTATTTTTTTCTAAAATTTTTAGACTTTTCAACCTTTAAGTTGTCTATACATCACTTCTCAAAATATTATGATTTCACAAGATATAATATGTAGGGTAAATTACCTTTATAAACCATTTGCATACCAATTTTACATATATATCCCCCAAATTTAAAAAAAAGGCTATGTGCATGTCTCAATTTACATATCTATATAAATCAAATTTATGAAATTCGAATTATATATTTTTGTAGTAAATCGAATCTTTACTTGGATGCTATCTATGCTACTAAATCGAACGAAGGAGATTCAATTTAAAATGAGCTGGATTGCTACTAAGTGAGTATAAATCGAATCTTATTGCTTCGATTTAGCATGGACCACATAAATCGAAATTTATAGATTCGATTTATTAGGGGATGACATAATTCGAATTTTTTGAATTCAATTTACTTTCGAATCACAATGTCAAGTAATTCGAATCTTATAGATTCGATTTACTACTTATTACCCTAATTCGAATTTATTAAATTCGATTTATATAGAAATGTAAAAGGAGACAACTAAGTAACGTTTTTGAATTTGGTGGATTCAGGTAATTTTGGGGTGGCTTTAGTTTATCAACGTAAATTAACTTAATATGTGATATTAGTTATTGTTATATATGTGAAAAAACGTGACTTATTTATGCATTGTTTGGATTAAAATAATTTGTAGAGAAATAAAATGTTAGAAGAAAATGGATGAAAAAATCAATTTTTCATTGTTTGGATCAACAAAGAAATTGAATAAAAAATATAAAAGTGTATGTGGAGGTCATGTAAATTTTTTCTCTTCAAAATTGCGAAGAAAACTAATGCAAAAGTGCAAACATAGATAAAAATACAGAGTTACCATTTAAATTATAATTTATATATAATATATAAAAATATTAATATAATTTTATTCTATTATAATTTTTTCTCTTCTTACTTTTCCTTCCATCCAAGAAAAAGAAAAATTTTCCTCTATTTTTTTCTGTTCATTTTTGTTTTATCTAAACAACACACAAAAAAATATACTTTTTTTTCTCTCATTTTCTTTCTTTCCATTTTCTTTCCTCTTATTTTCCATCTTATATCCAAACAATAGCTTAGTGTTTATTCATTTATTTTCTATTAATATTATTATAATAAGGATACATATTACTTTATAAAAATGATATAACATAAACTCTGATTATCACTAAAACAGTCAAAATGGATATTTACAGGGATCACTCACGTTTTGGGGTTAGATGGGGACTTGTCAAATTCTCACAACCTGCCACGCGAAAAAGGATAGGGACTAGGGGTGGCGAACGAGCCGAAACTCGTCGGGCTGACCCGCATAACCCACCAAAAAAGGCAGGTTGGGCTGGAATTTTGAGACCGTCAAATTTAAAAAGTTCGCCCATCCCACACCGCTTAATCCATGGGTTTCGACAAGACGGGGGCGGGATGGGACAGGTTTTCCCGCTGGGCCAAACTTTTATTTTATTAGGGTCATTTTTTTACAAATTTTTATGATGTTATTGATCTAAAGATGATAATTGAAGATGTTCTAAGTTATATTTTGGATTACATTTTATGTTTGATTAGTTATAAACTTGAAGATGTTTAATTATATATTTTGGATAATATTTATTTTGGTTTGAACAATGTTGGTTTTATTATTTTGTTTCAAAAAATTTGGTTTATAATTATGTTTATTACATATTTATAATTATTAAAATTTTAATGCGTATGAATTTAAAAATTATAATGTTTTTTATGTTTTTAGAAATTATAAATTTATTGAAATTGTTGTGAAATTATATATATTATTTAATATTTAATAGTTTATAAAAAAATGAGATCCCGCCAACCCGCCAGTCTACCATTAGGCAGAATGGAGGAGAAATTCAAGACTGCCTTACTAGGCAGGGCGGGACGGACCAGCCCACTAGATGGTGGACTTTTGGCGAGACAGGGCGGGTTTTTCCATTTGTCACCCCTAATGAAGACACGGACATAAGTATCCGCTCTATGGAACCTATTAAATATACACAAATATAAAATTATAATTTATCCTAATTTATATATACATAAATCTATTTCTTGAATTTAGTAATCCTAATTTCTGCTTCCAATTCAAATTTTTTCTTTTTCTTCTAGACTCATTCTCAGCCTCGATCCTCTATCTAACTCACTTTTTCTGCCTCTCAAGTCCATCACTACGTCGCTCAGTATCGTCTCAAAAAATTATATTATGTTATTATGTTGGAACATGTTTTTATGTTTTCTCCTTTTAAAATATTATTTTTCATAATGAATATGTTATAAATTGTGTTGAATTATATTAAATTGATTATTTTATAATTATTATATTATGTCTTTTTGTGTTAATTTTTTTCAAAAATTTTCAAAGAATATTCGTAAATACTCGAGAAGATTTGCGTTCCCTAAGGGATAATTAAATAGAAACTTGCAATGACAAAGAAGGAGCGCGAGCATTTTTTTTTAAATAGGAATGAGGGATGGGAAGAGGGCTTCTCACGCTCCCCTAAGTACTCATTACCATATCTAACTAGCGATGGAGATCCAATTTGAGTCGATTTAAGAGGGGACACGTGGACTTTATCTACATTGGACCTTTAAGGTAATGAACCTAAGTTAGATTTGGGACTCTAACAATGGATGTTAGTTGATCTTGCTTACATTGGGGTCTTACTAGACCCAAATATATCTTGGATTAATATTTTGAGTAATTGTTATAGCAAATATTATACTATTTAACTTTATAACGGAATTAATTTCAAGATAAGAAATTACTTTATACATCGTATATATTGTAGGATAGTATGGTCATTTACTATTTTTTAATGGTAAATAATGGTGTAAGAAATTAGAAGAAAATGTATTTACAAATTAGGAAATATTAATTTATTTTTCAATAGAATAAATTATATATTGAATAACAAAAGTTATTATTGGTTTCTCTTCACACTAACTAATACTCAACGATGGTGTTTCGATACACCATGTTACCAAGAAATATTAATCGATCTAATAACTTTTGTAATGATATAAGTTTATGAATTTGAAAATTTAAAAATCATTTCATAAAATGTGAAGTATTAACGAGTAACAATGTTGATTATATTGTTTTGACTTCAAAAATGAATATGATACTAACGAATAAAATTGTCCCAAGTAAATTTTAACAAAGACAAAAGTCCATAAATATTGCTATTAATGAAAAATTAATCTATTTTAAAGACAAATACAATTTTTTTCTATGGATTCCTAACTCAGCAAGTCGAGGACGACTAATCCACCACATATTGATACTCTATTTATTTATTAAGAGTCTATCGTTAACTAATGGATTATTTATACACACAAGACAAGACGAGATTCGAACTCCAAATACTTGCTTAACTGGACAAATAAGATGATCATTCAACCAATCTAAATTGACTAAAACAAATATTAATTATTTTAATGCTTTTAAGTTGTAAAATATTTATAATAATAATTACTATATATATATTTTTTATTTAAATTTTAATAAAATTTTTTTATATAATTTTATGTATTATCCCGTACAGGGTACGGAAACATACACTAATTTATATTAAAAAAAAGATTGAATGGAACAATTATCTAGTTAGTTACACCTTGCTATTTATATCTACTCATCCCGTTAGCATTGAATATAAAGGTGTTTGTTACGGTACGATAATAAATTTATACGTACCAATACGTTTAAAATATGGACAAATAACAATAAGACATGTAGAATTTATTTTCCACGTCAGCATTTAATTTTTTCTTTTTTAAATATATAGTATATCATCACTTTTACTAAAACACCCTTTTAATTAAATAAAAATAAAAAATATTTATTTATTAAATTTTATAAAAAGACTTAAACATATTTCTTTTATTTGATTAGACAAAAATATCTTTTTAAATTAATCAAATTTTAGAATTCAATTAATTCTAATTTTATAGTTTCAAATAATTGAAACAACAAACAAAAACATATTAAAAAAATAAAAAACCAAAATTGTTTTTCATTTGATTCATAAACCTTTAGTATTTTTCATCTTCTTCTCTCTTCTTCCTATCCTCTCTCTCTCTCTCTCTTAACCGTTTCCAGAAATCTTCTTCTCTGGAATCCATCCATTGGAAAGTTCAGAAACTTGCCGTCGTTGGAAGATCAACGCTTCTCCGTCGTTACCTCGGAGTTCGACTCTAGGGTTCATACTTTGGGATCTGATTCGTGGAGAAGGATTTAGCACTTTTTTTCCCCTCCAAAACACACCAAAAAGGCAAAATCCTAGCAATAATTGACTGCATTGAGCTCGGTAGTTAGCCGCCCACGGAATTTAAAGAACCTAAAGGAGAAGGAAGGCTAAACCACTCAACTGGACAAACGCTGCGTCTTTCTCCTCTATGGAAGTTCTTTGAATGCCCCTTTCGCTCTCCGTCGTCGAGCCCTGTCCAGCCATCGTCGTCCAGCGCCTCTCCCTTTCTGGCAGCCACCGCGTCTTCCTCCACTCCTCCCTGCACTCTGCCACTCTCTGTCTGCATCATCAAGAATGGAGACTCTGCCACTCTAATTGATTCCTAAACTCAATGTAAATAACATGAACCATAGAACTGAGACTCTAAATCTATGTCTAGTTGAATTGGAATCAATTGTGTTTTCTTTTGTTTGCCATGATTGGGACTTCCCTTCACAGTCGAAGCCGTCATATCAACAACATGAATCTCATAATTTAGGGGACAACCCTACAATTAGGAAGGGATTGGAGGCAATCACTAGTTCCCTTAATCACTTAGGTGACACCTTTGAGAAGGCTTTTGAGGTAAATTCTCTGTCTTATATGTTTCCACCTTGGAGTTGGTTTATGTCCACAGTTCATAACAAGTTACATGGCTTTGTTTGAATTAGTTGGGAAATGTTTCTTCCACGCTTGAAACATCAAACCTGATCTATGTCTATTAATGATGTTTTATTATAGGGTAACAATGTAGTAACATCTTGCTTTCAGAAAAAAAAAAAAACAGAATTGTTAACTAGCTGAGACACATAGTTAACTAGTAATTTGATTCTTCATTATCTGGTGTATGGGAATTGTATCATTTCAAGTATTGAAACAACATAACATTGTTCATCTCATTGCTGCTTCTCAAATTTCTTCAGGAAGGCCGAATGATCGTGGAGAGCAAGACAGCAGAACTGAAGACTCAAATCCGGCTTAAAGGAAGTCACGAGGACAATGAATCACAACTCAAGGCATCTCGAGAAGTATTGCCAACTATGTAATCGTGTGTTCTTGCTTCACTAAGTGAAGGCACAGACTGTATAAGCTATATCAGAGATGTTAATAGATTTTTTTAGTTTGAATAAGATGGTTCTATGCAGATCAGTAATGACACATTCAACCATTATAAGATCATAAGAAAAATCTTTGATATACCCCTCTGTTAAGGCTGTGAAGGAAATTCTTAGAGGATGTGATGAATGTTTCAGCATTGAGTGGATGGAAATATTGGAATTCAAGAACATGGTGTCATTGCCAACTGTGTAAATATTTGTTTCATGGTTCAGAGCTGCACTGCAAGGGATGATTGAGAAACACTTTGGAGCAGAAATAGTTGATGAGCTTTTCGAACGCTTTGCCGAGAAAGTTAAAGAATTTCCAGACATCATGGACACAGATAAACTAAAACTTGATGTGCTGTTTGTTCTTCTGAGGAGAAAGAACAAGGCAAGGCCATAGGCTGTGTTATTCAATGTGAACATCATCAGGTTTAATTAGTAAATGGGGATATAATAAAGAGTTGGTTCCATTCTTGTACTACTAATTATCTTAAACTGGATATTAATGCTATATTTGAATTTTGCTTAAATATCTAATGGTTTATTAGAGGTTCAAAATTTTTATTAAGTCAATAACAGATCAGAGTGGCTAATATTTGTGTTAGCTACTTGTACTGGTTAATATTATTTTACTAGTAGAGAATTTTAATTACTTCTAAGATGAGGCAGTAAGATGAAGTCATTTCAAAGCTTGATTGTGCATCTTCTGATGCAAAAGAAAGGAATGAATTGATTTGGACTTGCTACTGATACTATGTAACATTCTGATTCTGAGGCCAATGTACCATATAATATAGGATTTTTGTTCAGAAAATTCACCATCCAAAATCTCTATTAATCTTCTTATGATAATTTGACTTCTATTAATGCATTGAATCAGAATACCAATACTTCCCTAATATAAAGATCAGAAAAAAGTGCAATTCCAATTACAAGAAGTTACAAAAAGAAAGAAAAAGAATAACTTTGTATAGATCAATATCAGCCAATACAATCAAAAACCATGAACATAAGTCACACAAAAATAAATAAATAAATAAATATGTAGTTTCTTGAAATATCACCCAGCCTCTTCCTCACAGTGGTGAAAAATAGAAACAAATTAATAAACTCTACAAAAAAGAAAAACATGCATTTTCCTTGCTTCTAAACAAGAAGAACCCCATCTAAACTAAATGCTATTGTTTGAAGGAGAACAGATATATCACTTTGGAGAAGCTGAGACACTAGGAATAGGAGCCTCATTTTCTGATGCACTCTTACTATCTTTCTCTATCACAGTTAACATCTCGTTTGGGAGAATAGGTGAACTTTCTGAGTTCCGAATAACCACTCGAAGAGGTGATTCTGATGGTGATGGGTTGAAAGACGTTATCCGGGACACCCCACTCGAGCTGTCATAAACCTCTGGGACTTCGGCGATGCCATCATCCAGGTACACTACATCCTGCATTGTCAGCTGATGGTACTCCACAAGCTCCCTTGGGAAACGGTTTTCCCTAGCATATACCTCATTCTCGCCTGCCAAGCGAGTCTTCTCGGCAAGAAGCGTCTCCAGTTGAAACCGAATCTGTACAAGTTACAAAAATATAGCCATATAGGAGTTTCATATTTAAATGATCATATTCTTGTTAAAAACACAATGAGTTCTTGGGATATATGCATAACACAGGGTAGTTAGTATATATGCATATAATAAACAATTCCATAGTATGCTTGAAGCAAAAGAAAGCTCTTGCCTTCAACCACTAAATGTGTACCACTTCAACTATCTTTCAATGCTGTATATGATAGGCAAACATGCAATGGTGTAAAAGCTAGAAGGGATGAAAAAAATAATCTCCAGCAAAAATGAGGTTATAAACTTATGAGACTCAGACATATAACTCATGTTTAGATAAAACAACACATGAAATTGGAAGATGCTTTCAAATTTTGTTATGCCTGTATGAGTGCTTCATAGGTGTTGTCATATCAAATTTGAAATAGGGAACAACAAATAACCAATACCATATCATCATCTTCACGGTTCTGTCCCTTAGTGGTAGTGGTACCGCAGTCGCGGAGCATTTTATTTTCTTCTTCTAGTTTAGAACACCTGGCTTTTGCAAAAGCCAAATCTGCTTTAACAGTTTTTAGCTCGCAAAGAAGTAGTTTTGCTTTGGCAGCCGTTGCCATTGCCACCTGCAAGTTGCAACCAAAGCAAAGTGAAATTATGCTTGTTCAGTTACTTAAGAACATAAACATTTTATTCAACTAAACTGTCATTAGAAACTCAATTTTCTATTCAGAAATGCTATCAAAAGCGGTTGATAATTCAAAGGAGTAAAAGGTTGAAAACTACTCATCAATCCAATGGTTAAAAAACATTATGATGTTCCGCCATAAACTTCTGATGATTTTTAGCAAAGAAAAAAAAAATTAAACTCCGTGATTATTCAGCAAGACAGCAATAGTCCCAGCATGATTAACTAATTGATCATTTAACGAACCTTCATCAAAGAATTATTAGTCCATTACAAGTATCATAGCATAAACTCTCTTAAGTACTAATCACTTTGGAAAAGTGAACTCTAAGAAGACAAAATCATAACATGAATTCAAAATTGAGTAAGATGTCAAACTAATTTCTATCTTCAATTACCTGCAAGTTGCATATATCAACTTCTCCATATGATGGCCAAGAAGGGCTTGGGCAATTTTCTTGTACAACAAGGGGAGGCTCACTAGGAATAGATGTATATTAAAGTATTCTTTCTATTGATATCATCTTGTTCTCCAAGTCACAAAGAAGTCGAATCACCATAGCGTTTATCGAGTTCAAATTGAGTCAATAGGTAACAGATAAACCAGCAAGGCCTTCAATAAGAGAATCAAACATAAGTAAAGCACTTAGTTCCTCATTATAGACAGATTGTAATTTTTTTTAGTTAAACTAATATCATAATCTAATTATTCTCTACCTGGATCTATGACTCCTTGAGGAACAACCATCAAGCATATCACAGAAAATGCAAATGTGATTGAAGACAATATATCCAAACGGAAGCATAACCATGTAGATGCACCGGAACTATTGAACTGTGGTCGCGAATATCCGTCAATTGTGTCTACTGCACTTTGATTAGTAGAAACCTGTATTAGAACAGAACAGCAAGAAACAAGAAGTGTCAATAGCACCTGCGTATGCCATAGTGATAAATTAGATCAAAATATCCACCTGATAAGTTGGAAAAAAAAAAAGTACTTGAATAAACCTCAAAATATCCGACAATAATTATTCTTATGAATTACAGAATTTACTTGAGAATAGTTTTAGAAACTATGCCCGAGACTCTATCATTTCCTCTGAATAATAGCCATCAAAATAATCATCTAAAATGTCCATCAAGGTCCTGAGAAAAATCACAGTAAACATTTATCAAGTTGGCATAATGAAAGTCAAAAAATGTAAAGATGCTGCATAAGCATGAAGATGCCAAGCATCCATTCCTTAAGGATGACAGCATTTCTGAACTACAGAAACAATTATGTCGATATGTCCCATCTAAATATATAATTTGAAAAAGTACTATACAACACTTAGTCAAGCAGTCATCTCCAAACCTACCAGAAGGTATTTTCTTCAAGATTCAATCACTAACAAATTAATTGATTACCAATTCAACATCATCTCAAAATACAGGGAGAACGGAGAACAGGGGAAGTGATGATGCATGGACTTACCAACGGCCACTGGGTGACGAAGAGGAACCGACCCCAGAAGAGGACGAGCGACGAAGCAAGTGACGACCCTACAACGGTCGACGATCCACAGCGACTCGCGACGGCGAGTACTTGAAACCAGAAGACGACGAGCGACGACGATCCGAAGAGTTGCTTCTGTCGCCGGCGAGGAGGAGCCCAAGGAAGGCCGCGAGACGCTGAAACGCCGGCGACGAGACGAGAGGAGCAACGAGACGCCGGTGAGTGTGAACGAGTAGAGACTCTAGTGGCAGTGAGAGAGAAGAGCGGGTTTGAGTCTCAGAATTGGGAATAAGAGAGGCGTTCGTTGAGGATGTACTGGTGAGAAATCCTGAAGACATGAATTTCTGTTTTTTTATTTTTTTTTCTCAGTTTTTCGGATGATATTTTTTTTGGTATGAACAATTAGAGATGAAGGTTGGGTGAGAATCCAGCAAATAAAGAATAAAATGATTTTGTTTAGTACTTTTTAAATTTATTTAATTTTTTTGGTATGAATGATTGATTAGGATTTATAAAGAGATAAATAAAGATAATTTAAATTTTAAAATTATAAAATTAAATAATTTAATTAATCTAAAAAAATAATTTTTGTCTAATATATAAAAAAGAATATTTAAGTCTTTTTATAAAATTAAACAAATAAATATTTTTTATTTTTATTTAATTAAAGGGGTGTATTAGTAAAAATGATGATAAATATATATTTTAAAAAAAATTTAATGTTGATGTGGAAAATAAATTTCACGTAGCTTGTTATTATTTGTCTATATTTTAAATGTATCGGTACCTATAAATTTATTATCGTACCGTAACAAACACCTAATATAAATATGCACGTTACAAAGTTACATCAAATTGTTACTACTTTTTAATCAAAGCAATCAACAAAAATTATAGCTTACAAAGGCCTGCATCACTTAAAGAGAAATAAAGTATTATATGTTTAAGGTATCGTTATTAAAATCGGATCGAATTGACCGATCCGATCAAAATTCAATAAATTAAAAGTCGGTTTAGTTTGAGGAGCAGCAACACTGCTCGGGATTTAAGGGAGTTTCAATCAGCAACACAGGACTCTGAATTTCTCAAGGAAGGACAGAAGGCTGAGGAGGCGGGCCTTAACATGCCCCAACCTCAGCCATGAGTATTATAAGCTGGAATTGTCGGGGAATAGCGGCTGCCCCGACAATTTCTGAGTTATACAATTTATGTAAAAAAGTAAAGCCGCTTATAGTATTTCTAATGGAAACTAGGGCAAGTAGGGACATAATAAATAGGATTAATAGGAAGCTGAAATTTGATAACATGTTTTGCGTAGAACTCCGGGGCTTGTCCGGTGGACTATGTCTCCTATGGAAATCTAATGTGAATGTTAATGTTTATGAATGGTGTGATAACTATATTAAAGCCAATATTAACATTAATAATGATCTGAATTGGTAGGGTATATTTGTGTATGAAAATCCTGTTTTTAAGAAGCGAAGGAAACTATGGCAGGAGCTCACGGTAAGTAACATAAGCAAGGAGGAACCTCAAGCTTATTTGGGGGACTTCAATGACATCCTAAATCAAGAAGAAAAGGTAGGTATTCTTCCACAACCAAAAATCTGTTTAGAAACGTTTAGAAGGTTTGTAGATGATAATGGTTTGATGGATGTTGACTTAAAGGGAAGTAAATATACCTGGTTCCAACCAAAAATCTGTTTAGAAACGTTTAGAAGGTTTGTAGATGATAATGGTTTGATGGATGTTGACCTTAAGGGAAGTAAATACACATGGTTCAGCAATCCTAGAAACAATTTCATAACCAGGGAAAGATTAGATAGGGTGTTAGTGAATTGGAAATGGTTGCAGATATACCAGAATGTTAGTCTAAAAGTAGCTCCGGCTATAAGCTCGGATCATTGTGCGCTTATATTGGAATTACACCCGAGAAGTAGGATAAAAAGAGAATTCAGGTTTGAGGCGTTTTGGGCTGAGCATGAGGAGTGCAAAGAGGTGATCAAGAAGGGTTGGCAACAAGATGAGGGAAATAGGAATTGTTGGGGCAAATTCATACGGAAGAGAAATAGATGCATAAGGGAGCTGATGGAATGGAGTAATCGGAAGTTTAAGAGAGCAGATAAAGAAGTAGAAAGAAAGAAATCAGAGTTACATCACATCCAAGAGGCTGATATGACGGAAAGAGATCAAAGAAGAGAGAGGGAATTGAAGAACCAAATATCAGAACTATAGAAACAAGAGGAGAAATATTGGGGGCAAAAATCAAGGCTGAAATGGATAAAATGGGGGGACAAAAACACAACATTCTTTCATGCAACAACCATTCAGAGAAGAATTAGGAACAGAATTGACAAAGTGAAAGATGAAACAGGTCAGTGGATGCAAGGAGAGGCAAGCATAATGAGGTTAGTGGAAAAGTACTATACTAAATTATTAACCTCCGAAGGGGACAGAAACCTGGAAGAGTGCGTAAAGGACATACCAAGAAGAGTTACCAAAGAGATGAATGAGGAACTAATGGCAAAAATTAATGATGAGGAAATAAGGGAGGCAGTTTTCAGTATGGGAGGGCTGAAAGTTCCGGGGCCAGATGGTTTAAATGGGCTTTTTTTCCAACATCACTGGGAGATCTTAAGCAAAGAAGTTTGTGGAGTAGTGAAGCAAATTTTCGAAGAAGGATGCATACCAGGGGATCTAGGGGAAACTACTGTTGTTTTGGTACCCAAGGTCAGCCAACCGGAGTGCCTAAATCAGCTCAGACCAATAAGTTGCTACAACTTTGCATATAAAATTGTAACTAAGGTCTTGGTGGGAAGACTAAGGAAAGTGCTAGATCAAATCATATCTCTAGTTCAGAGTGCTTTTGTCAAAGGAAGACTCATACAAGACAATATAATTATTGTGCAGGAAGCTTTTCATATGTTAAATAGAAAAGGAAACGCCGGAAGCCAGGACCTAGCGATGAAATTGGACATGAATAAGGCCTATGATAGATTGGAATGGAATTTCTTGCAAAGGGTCATGGAAGAATTTGGATTTAGTAATGAATGGGTGAGGCTGGTTATGAGCTGTGTAAAAAGTGCCACTTACAGATTTAAAATAAATGGGAAGCTATCTAATAGGATCACCCCTCAAAAAGGACTTAGACAGGGAGACCCATTATCACCCTACCTCTTCATCTTGGCAGCTGAAAGCTTCACTATTCTGATGGAAAAGGCGAAGAGGGATAAGCTGATCTCCGGAATAAGATTAGCCCAATTAGCACCGGTCATTACTCATTTGTTATTCGCTGATGATTGCATAATTTTTGCAGGTGCGGAAGAGGAGGAGATGTTTCAACTCATCCAGATATTAAACAAATACACGGAAGCATCAGGACAAAGAATCAACACTGAAAAATCCGGGCTAATTTTTGGAAGCCAAGTATCTATACAGAAGAGGGTGAACATAGAAGAGATAACTGGAATGGCGTCATGGGAAGATCCAGGAAGATACTTAGGGCTGCCTGCGAGATGGGGAAGATCCAAAAACAGGGCGTTGGAGTGGATAAAGGAGAAAATACTTGACAAGATGCAAGGATGGAAAGAGAAGCTTCTAAATCAAGCCGGAAAGGAAATTTTGATAAAAGCAGTAATTCAAGCGATCCCGGCTTTTGCTATGAACGTCATCAAATTCCCAAAATCCTTTTGCAAAGGAATCGAGGCTGCAATAGCGAGGTTCTGGTGGGCAAACAACGGGAAGGAAAAAAGTATCCATTGGAAAAGTTGGAAAAAGATGACTAAGTGTAAAACAAATGGAGGCTTAGGGTTCAAGGATTTGGAGTGCCAAAACATTGCGCACCTAGCGAAACAAGCTTGGAGACTACTAAAAGAGGAGGAAGCTATTTGGGCAAAGACTCTAAAGGCAATTTATTATCCTAACTGTAGCCTATGGGAAGCGAGAGAAGGAAGGAACACGTCATGGATATGGAAAAAGTTTGTTGGAGGGAAGGGATTTCCTTAGAAGAAAGGGCAGATGGAGCATAGGGAGTGGAACGGAGATAGATATATGGGAGGATAATTGGGTGGCAGGAATAGGGAAAATGAGGAGATGGGGAGAAGAACAAATCAGAAAAGTGAGCGACCTTATAAAGCAGGGGGAGGGCTGGAATGAGAACAGAATCGAGGAAGTATTTCCGGGGAACATAGCAGAATTAATTACAAGAACACCTATCAGCCTGATTAACAAAAAGGATAATCTGATCTGGCCATACACAGCCGAAGGAAATTACTCAGTGAAATCAGGTTACCGGGCTGCGAAAGAGGAGAGAGATACAAAAGAAGAGATAAAATTAAATGAAGCTTCATCAAGTCAGAATCATAGGGAGATTTGGGAGATTATATGGAGACTACCAGTGCCACAAAAGATCAGAATATTCTTATGGAAAGCAGTGGAAGGTATTCTGTCAGTAAATAGTAATTTGTATAAGCGTAGATGTGCAGTTAAGCCTTCATGTAGCATATGCTAGGATGAGAATGAAACTGTTGAACATGCTTTACTTTTATGTCCGTGGACGAGAGCGGTTTGGTTCGGATCGAGTATTCAAATAACACCTACAGCCTATAATGTGGCATCGTTTGGAAGATGGATATTGGATACAGTTCAGAAAATAAGAAGGGAGACAGGGAAGGATCAGGAAAGAATATTATGTAAGCTGGGGTGCGTATGTTGGTACATTTGGAAGACAAGGAACCAATACATATTCCAGCAAGCAACAATCAATCCAGAACAGGCAATAATCAATGCAGAATATCTAGCAGCAGAATACCACAATACAACAAGCGAGAGCAGCACAGATCACAATTCAAGCAATGGCAGGATTGGTGATAGGAAGAGGATTACCTGGAGACCCCCACCACAAGATAGGTTGAAGGTCAATACTGACGCAGCGTTCCATAAGGATACAGGTAAGGCAGCATCAGCCGTCGTCGTTAGGAATTGGCAGGGCAAGATCATTACTGGGACAACAACAAAATTTATCACAAATTCAGCACTAGCAGCAGAAGCTCAGGCATACAGAGAAGCTCTAATACTCATAAAGAATTTACAGATAGAAAATTGTATAATTGAAACAGATTGTTTACCACTGGTCCAAGCCGTTAAGGCGAGAACGCCAATAGCGGAGGCGGATGCAATTCTCAGAGACATTCTGCAGTTGCTGGAAGAGGCGCCAGCTGTAGGAGCTACCTGGACTCCAAGGGAAGGCAACATAGTAGCTCACCAATTGGCAGCGATGGCAGTAGGGAATGTTCTCACGAGCCAGTGGACTTTCAATACTCCTAATCCAGTTAGGAATTCAATCAGAACAGAAGCCAGATTCGCAATTATTCAGCATAATCAATGGGCGCAAAATCAACTTGTTGGGGTTCCACCCTCTACCAATCATCAAGGAATGCAAACGGAACATGACTTACCTCAGAGGGGAGAAAACGAAACTCGAGACATGCAAGAAGCTGAAGGGGAGAGCAGCATCAATCCACTGCGGCGTAGCGGCGAATTATGGAGAGGAGCAACCACATCGGCAAAGCTTCGAGAGCAGATCGACGAGGGAGCGCAGAGGGTCCTGGTCCTTTGCGGGAAGCCTCGAGGCAGAGGATTGCTGTGGCCGAGACTACCTGGCCAGAAGCTCCATGGCGGTTACTCCATCAGCGGCGTCAGCATCAGACTGGTGAGGAGAACGATGCATTCAGAGAACTCAGAATGGGGAAGGATGCTCCAGGTGTCAATTCCTTGCAAAAGGTCGGCCTGGTAGGGGAGGTCCCGGCGGCAACAAGAAGCTCGACCAGAGAGCTATGGGAGGAAGATGACAATATTGTTAGGGTCGAGCACTAGGGGGTCGGGATCTGGGGCGAATCGGGTTCTGTTTGGGTGGCCGGGTCTGTTATATGGCCTTGGCCCCGGTCCAAAAAAAAATCGGTTTAGTTTTAATATTTTTATCAGATCTGCAATAATTTAGTCAATAACAATTCAGATTCTAAAAATCGAATTAATAA